>NC_054700.1:23372305-23542030 GCF_016097555.1 Gigantopelta aegis | reverse complement strand
AGAGGTGCATTCCCTGTCAATAGATCTGACACAGAGGTGCATTCACTGTCGATAGATCTATCTGACAGAGGTGCATTCACTGTCAGTAGATCTGACACAGGTGCATTCACTGTCGATCATTCACTGCTTTAGACATTTATTATTGGTATCTGCTTCTATCGTGTACAAATTTACAAATCACTAAAAACGGGACCTAATTATTTAATGATAATCCTTTAATTGAATCCCTGTTTATTTTCAAAAGCAATCAATACATATGATGTAGCAGACATCAGTAACTGACATCATAAGACACCATCATCTTGCAATTAGACCAAATGACATATGTACTGCCAACTTTGGTCAGTGACAGTGCTCTATTCAACCCATTACAACATTCTTGATTATGTAATGGAAAGAGGTACATTTTGTATTTTCAGGAGTCTGATGTACCATATATCTTTGCCTGTAAGTCGATCTCGGCTATAAGTCAAGTCCCTAATTTCAAGCCCTGAAAACTTATTTTTTTTATTGACCTGTTTATAAGTCGACCCATGAAAAACAACTTATAAATATTGAAATATTTCTTATTTTCAGCACATGAGAACAATAATGTACAATATTTGAACAAAAGAAAATTATTTACAAACTTCGGTTTTCAAGTTTGTACATCGCAATATAATCAGACTATTCCAATCAAACTATCATTATTACATAGCATCAAAACGAAATATTCCCTTAGTAGAGAGTGAAAGCTGTTTGACTGTTACTGTATGGTACTGTACAGATGGTTTTGTGCACAGACAACAACTTTATTTATAAACACTGACAACAGATCACTACGATAAAACTGAAACATCACGTTTTGTCGCCATATTAATACATGTAAGGAGGATAACTCTGGAAAGTACACTGGTTTTTGTACCAAATGATGTGTGTCCCTATTGCTCTAGTGAACTGCAGAGATCAGTCTATTTTAAGGGAAAGCTCAGTAATATTCATGAAGTTAATCCACCGACAAAACATTGTTTGAACAACCATTAATGCTAGTGACCAGATTTCAAAATAAACTCAGGCAACAGGTAGTGATGACTGTTAATTTAACTAAGTGGACTTGTCTTGGCGTGTGAGTGAGATCGCATGCCTTTTCGCATAACCAAAACCGTTCTAATGCCCCCAAAAATAGGTTATAAAATATAAATGTGTCAAATTAACATATTTCAGTATAAATACATGGCATACTTCAACAATAAAACTTGTAAAATAATCCCCAAAACAGTAATATTTTTTGGTGAAATTTTTTACCCTTATAAGTCGACCCCCCAAGTTATAAAATAATTTTTGGGTGAAAAAAAATTGACTTATAGGCGAAGATATACGGTAGGTGTATTCCCAATTAGCTGTCGGTGTCATGTGTTAATTGTGGTGTAATGACCGAATAACATTGATTGTTTGTTCCCATCATTGTAAGTTGATGGGAGGTATAATGTAGTAATGATGGTTATTGTGAAATCTGTGATTTGACATAAAAATATACTCTGTCAAAAAAGAAATGCATAGGTGATAGGGAAAGAAGAAAAGTGTTTGATTTGACAAAATATAATTTTTTGTACAATGTTGCTGAATGACCATGTTTGATAATGTTCCTGGAATGGGACAGCATGCCCAAATGCACCCTAAAATAAATTTAACGCATGTTGTGCAACAATTGCAGGAAATCGGCGTGAAATGGTCAGATTTTGGCGAATGCATGTGAAACTCGTGGAAAAGATTGGGTTGGTGATGGGTATTTAAAGCTGCAATGCTCGCAATGATGCCTCATTTCCATTTCGATGTAGATGAGTTACAAGATGCCAAGATTAAGCCTGCCGAATCAAAACATTGCAATAGGCTGCCTCCAATTAGGTGAATCGCAGTCATCAGTCGCACGCCACATGAATGTCCATCAGAGCACCATTTCACGTCTCTGGGACAGGTACCAGCAGTTTCAATCAGCTGAAGACCGGCCCAGAACTGGAAGACCTCGCATAACAACTGCAGCACAAGATTGCTACATCCGGGTTCTGCACTTGCATCACAGAACTGCCACAGCAATGAACACTGCTGGACGCATACCTGGTTTGAGAAGGGTGTCTGCACAAACCATTCGGAACCGACTTCGAGAAGGTGGTTTATAGGAGACTGTATGTTGGCCCCGTCCTGCAACATCAACATCGACATTTACGTGTTCACTGGTGCACGAATGTACAAGGGTGGAACTTGGAAAACTGGTGGCGAGTATGGTTCAGCGACGAGTCACGTTTCCATCTACAGTAATGGACAACAACGTGTTTACAGACACCACAATTAATGTTTTGCCAACAACTGGGTTGCCCAAGTTGACAGATTTGGTGGAGGGAGTGTCATGATGTGGAGAACCATCTCATACACCGGCAGAAGTGAACTTGTGTTCGTACAAGGCAACCTGACACTACCGGGATGGTATTCGTCACCGTCACATGCTTCCCATTTTGGATCGACAGAGAGAACTCTTTCAGCAGGACAATGCCAGGCCACATACGGCACGTGTAACAATGGATTTCCTACAGAAAGAACATTAATGTGCTTCCATGGCCATCAAGATCACCAGATCTCATCCCTATTGAACATTTATGGGACGAACTGGACAGACGTGTACACCAGCATGACCTGGAGCCTCAGACACTTCCGCAACTGTCACATGCACTGCAGGAAGAATGGGCTAGAATTCCATGTGCCCGGATTCAGAGACTCATTCAGTCTATGCCAAGGAAATGTTGCGCAGTGATTGCTGCTGCTGGTGGTCACACAAGGTACTGATTTCAACACCCTCGTGCAATGCTGTTTGTTGACGTCCATAGCAAGACCATTGTCACATACTCCGCCTATTTCGCCTATGCGTTTCTTTTTTGACAGAGTATATTTTGGTATACTTTTTCTTTTTAATCATCAGTATATTTGTATGCACATTTTCAACAGTGAAATAAATAAAATACATCCAAAGGCATGTTATTTTACTAAAGAGAGCATAAAAGGCATGGCAATATTCTGTCATTTTTGGAGGTGAAATTAAGATGGCTTTGAGACAGAGGAAGGAGTCATTGCAGTTATTGCAGTTATAGTGTCATCATGAAATTTGATACCTCTGGTACTGTATTTAACCGAACATTATTGAAAGGGGGTGCTGTTGGGTTTCTTCCTGTAGTGTGTGATTAATATATGAAAATGATCAATGTAAAGGTATTTAACATCAAACTTAGGATTGTTGTTGTATTCGAGTGGGAATCTTTGACTACCGTTTGGTAGACAGCAATTGCACAGAATTTATATAGATTGGTCTCCGACAGTCAAAGAGTGTTGATAACTGTCCAAATGTCCGTCTAACTCTCTTATCACCAGAGTACTCGGGCTAGGCAGTTGTAGTACTCGGGCTAGGTGGTTGTAGTACTTGGGCTAGGCGGTAGTACTCTGGCTAGGTGGTTGTAGTACTCTGGCTAGGCAGTTGTAGTACTCGGGCTAGGTGGCTGTAATACTCAGGCTAGGTGGTTGGTAGTACTCGGGCTAGGCGGCTGTAGTACTCGGGCTAGGTGGCTGTAGTACTCGGGCTAGGCGGCTGTAGTACTCGGGCTAGGTGCTTGTAGTGCCATCATGAAATTTGAACCCTGTATAAAATGTGCATCTACATCACAATATCAGCTGTTCCTTCCAGATGTGTGGCACCAATGGGCTTCTATATTAATCAGAGACCGAATTTCTAGATTTTGTTTCAGATGTCACAGAGTTAAAAGTATATAAAACAACAAAAGATGCAAATTTTTACCTTTTGTTTTATTTTACCATTAACTGTACATTTACATGCCAATTAATGTACAAATATTAACAAATAATTTTTCTAAAATCCAAAACAAAACAAAACTAATAAACATTGTAAAACGTTCTGTATATACATTGTGTATATATATATATTTGTTTGTTTATCACATACATGTATACTGTTGGCCCCTAAATAAAATTTGTATTATTCTATAAAACTCATGTACCATGTACAATTAAAATAATGCACTTAAAACTATATGCCAGTTTAATACTACTATATATATTAAATAACAACTAAATTCAAAGTAATACAGCCTTTGATAATGAAACCCCCAACAAAAAACATGGTTTGTATTAAAAATGGACCTTTTGATTTTCAATAACAACTTTGCTTTAAAACATCTACACATATTTGGCAATCAAAATTTTTTTTCATCATAATTATATTATGAAGTATTGCTACATTTTACATCAAAAGCTGGAAGCATATTCACTCCTCCGTCCTGTAATATCTGATATCTGTATCAGTATTGGGTAAGGCATTTCACACCTAAAAATGCAATCTCGTTTTCTTTACCAATTCGAAACACAACAAGTTAAATTTACGAAGGCTGATTTTCTTAAATGCAGAGGGAGTCGACCATGCTGGCATGTGCAAGGGAGTACAAGCAACCCGACCATGTCGTAGTAGAAAAGAGTTGGTTTCGGTGCTATTGAATTTGCAAATTTGTAGGATTAAAGTCAAATAGAAAATGTTGTGTAATTTCTTGAAGAATATTTTAAAGGGACATTCCCGACTTTGCTGCAATTTTTAAGATGTTATTGACTAACATATACTTTTTAACGATTGTAATTACGTATAAAATATTTTTTTCTGCATAAAATATTATTGGCTGTATATTAAATGTGTTTCTGATCATTGTAATATTTGTACTAGGTTAAATTTCATTTTATTTCCTAAAATATAGGTTTTTTCATACGTACAAAATTATTTGAAGACAAATTCTAGTTTGGGCTTCTGACAAATATTAAGACAACCAGAAACACATTGAATATACAGACACTGATATTCTAAACAAGAAAATATATTTAATATGTAAGTTTAATTGTAGAAATATTTTATTAGTCGGAAACATCTTACAATGCAGAAAACTCAGGAATGTCCCTTTAACGCATAATTTAGAATGGTTCATCAAAATTGAAAATGAAGCTAATTGGTTGATTTGACTTAGTTGACTGAAAGGTAGCTCCATGCTGGAAATGTTTGGGATTGGGTAGAGTGAGCCGGTATTCTTTTGGTGTCCTGCCTTCAGTTTCCATGTTGTGTAATACTGTGTTTTTAATGTAGATGAATAGTAAAGCGTTCTTAGTGGACCAACAGATTTAATAAGATGGACCGACTCAATGACCTATTATATTTTAGGTGATTTTTTTTACCACTGAGCTAAATCCAACCACCCTCAAACAAAAGCGGGCGACAAAATTACTAGTATTGCATTGGGGTGGTAATATAGTCCTTTCCAATAAGGTATTACGCAATGACAATAATTATCTCCCTTTAGTGCTCTCGTGTTTATAAAAACACCGTAACGTCGTACGATCTAACGACTTTCACTTCCGGAGAGGAAAAGAGCACTGCTGTGAACGGTGAAGCGTGTTAAACGATGGACGAAAAAAAATCAAAGTCAAAATCTGTGAATCGGCATTATTGTTGTGTGCAAAAATTACAGGGGGAAACTTGTAGACTATAAAAATATAACATTACACCGATTTCCCTCGAACGTAGTTGTGAGAGCGGCCTGGTTGAAAAGTATCAAAGTTATTAGTCAGAATTTTAAACTGAATGAGAGACGATCATTAAAAATATACTAGCCAGAATGAGTCATTTTAGTCAAAGGGTGTTTAGTAGCATCCAGTCATTTGAAATATACTAGCCAGAATGAGTCATTTAAAAACCCATAAACCATAATAGACCTCTTTTGCATTCCTATTGGACATGCGTGCGAAGAGTATCGTCCCTTGCCGAATTCGACTGTTTCGAGGCTATTTACAACTTGGGTGGGGGGCATGATAGACAGTTGCTTTGAGTGACATGGAAAGATTCTTATGAGCTGTGAATCTCTGGTGACTAACATACATATTTCATATTAGATGGTATAATGGCAGCGAAAAACGTTCTACTAGAGTTTACACTGGAATAGTTTAAGACCAAAAGCAGTGAAACATTAACTTAGACGAAGTCTCTGGAGCTGTCTGTCAAGGGTTTTAACAAAACAAAATTAAAATATTTATACAATAAAATGAACTTTATTGGAATGTATTTGCTACTTTTAACAATTAGAATTATAGTTATATTCATGTCGATTTCTAGTGATTTTTTATTTTCCACGTTTAAAATTTAATAAAAATATGCCTCCCCTTCCGCCTAAAAAACGCAACAAAATCCGTACCTCACATAGACCTTTATCAAAGCTATATTTTCACCTTATCATTTCATTAAAAAAAAGACAGTCATATAACTACTAATCAAAAAAGAAAGAAATGTTTTATTTAACGACGCACTCAACACATTTTATTTACGGTTATATGGCGTCAGACATATGGTTAAGGACCACACAGATTTTGAGAGGAAACCCACCGTCGCCACTTCATGGGTTACTCTTTCCAATTAGCAGCAAGGGATCTTTTATTTGCGCTCCCTACAGGCAGGATAGCACAAACCATGGCCTTTGTTGAACCAGTTATGGATCACTGGTCAGTGCAAGTGGTTTACACCTACCCATTGAGCCTTGCGGAGCACTCATTCAGGGTTTGGAGTCGGTATCTGGATTAAAAATCCCATGCCTCGACTGGGATCCGAACCCAGTACCTACCAGCCTGTTGACCGATGGCCTAACCACGACGCCACCGAGGCCGGTATAAGTACTAATCAATGCTACATGTCTTATCTACAATTTATTTATTTATTTCATTTACTTTTCACTATCATTTATATCAGACACATACAACTTCATTTGAAATATCTGGTATTTACGAAGTTTTTGAAAATTCTTTATCGTATTTTTATTTATCTATCTATCTATCTATCTATTTTCTTTCTTTCTTTCTTTCTTTCTTTTTTCTTTCTTTTATTTACTCTTTGCTATAATTTATATCGGATACATACAACTTCATTCAAAATATCTGGTATTTATGAAGTTTTAAATATAGTTATTTATTTATTTTATTTTATTTTATTTTTATTTTTTATATTTTTCTTGTATTTACTTTTCACTATATTTTATATGAGACACATACAACTTCAAGTCTGCCGAGCATATTACATTTATCCTAATCTATTATACTGACGATACTGCAACACACAAGAGTAATGATCTCTATCTTATAATCTCAAACTTAATAAGAAAGAAATGTTTTATTTAACGATGCACTCAGCACATTTTATTTACGGTTATATGGCGTCAGACATATGGTTAAGGACCACACAGATTTTGAGAGGAAACCCACTGTCGCCACTACATGGGCTACTCTTCCGATTAGCAGCAAGGGATCTTTTATTTGCGCTTCCCACAGGCAGGATAGCACAAACCATGGCCTTTGTTGAACCAGTTATGGATCACTGGTCGGTGCAAGTGGTTTACACCTACCCATTGAGCCTTGCGGAGCACTCACTCCGGGTTTGGAGTTGGTATCTGGATTAAAAATCCCATGCCTCGACTGGGATCCGAACCCAGTACCTACCGGCCTGTAGACCAATGGCCTACCACGACACCACCGAGGCTGGTCTCAAACTTAATACAACATATTTTTGTAAACTGTATATATGTTACAGTCAATCTGTGAAACCAGTCATTACGCGTAATGCCTAAATAAATCAGTCTTTTCGAGAAGTGCCTGTGACCACCAGGCAATACGCGAAATGACTGAAAATTCCAGGCATTTCACGAAATGACTGAAAATCATGGCCAGCCATTACGCAAAATGATTAAAGTGATTCAAGTCTTATTGTTGACACTCGTATACAGGCTTTTGGTCTTAAATATTGATAAAATCACATTTTAAGAACAAACAAGGATAAGTATATTGATTACACGATTTAAAATACTACTTAATATGAATTATTACTGAACTTTCGCTATAGTTTCAGATTAAAGAATCATAGAAAATATGCTTAATACCACTTGAATATTACTAACAAAAGGTTCTGGTAATTAATGTTTCTCTGGTTTATTCTTAAACAAACAACACAGCATCTGCTATATTACTAACAAAAGGTTCTGGTAATTAATGTTTCTCTGGTTTATTCTTAAACAAACAACACAGCATCTGCTATATTATTGATGTCTTGTTATCTAGGAGCTTCTTTTCATCCCTGATTAGTAGGGGTGCAACGATACAGTCAAAACCGTATTGCGATATAAGAAACCGTATTGCAATATGTATTGCAATATAGTTGATATTATTTAAATTTAATATTTATGGGTTGGGTCTTTTTTTTAATGAAAACAGAAGGCATAACTTTTTAATGATTTTTATTAGTTTCAGCTGTCAGGCTAAATGTTTTAGGCCATATTTTTATTTTTTAACACAATACTTGTCTACTAGAACACCGGTGTGACGGTGTCAAACTATTTATAAATTGTCACATTCGGAAATCCTTACTATCGGGCTTTTCCATTGCTGCTCGCTTAACACGGAAATGTACGTATTGAGTCGCTATGTTTCGGCAGATCGACCAAACCAGAGCCGAGGTTATTAGCCGAGGTATTTTGAACGATCGGCTGAAGTATTCCCGAGTTCAGTGAAAAACAGCGAAGTGTGATTCTCACTTGTTGGTTTATTTCTTTGAAGATGATCGATAGCCGTAGCCGTATTCCAACGTAAATGAACAATGAATGATAATGTGTAAGTAACAAAACATTTATTTGTAATTATCGTTAACTGGTTATTTTCAATGGACATTAAACACGTTTTGTTTAGAAGTCAGAACCAAGTATAACCGACCTATCACTTCGTATGCCAACAAGTAAGCCGACTACGCTTAACGTGATAGTTACACTTCCTGTCACCACCAATTAATAAAATGATGTGGTTTTTGTATGTTTATTTGCCTATTTCAAGTCAAATAAAATACAAGGAAAAAAAATAGCGTATAAAAATCGCGATACGCAAAACTGTACCGCGGTTCGTATCGAGCTGATCAATTATCACGGTATACCGGTATACCGGTTTATCGTTGCAGCACTACTGATTAGTTGTAATTATGGTTCACTGGTTTATTCTCAAATGGATCAAGACATGGCTACTTTCAGTGGCTTCTTCTAATTCTTTAGTACAAATTTATAAAACTAAACATGTTTCTGGGTTTTACTCAAAAGTTCTTCTGTTGCAACCAGTACATGATGGCAGAGTCCAATGAAGATAAATTTAAAACCGAGCCTTACAAAAAGTATGAAGTTTGTAGAAAAGTGTTAATTCCAAAAGAAGCTTGAAAACCGAAGTTTGTAAATAATTTTCTTTTGTTCAAATATTGTACATTATTGTTCTCATGTGCTGAAAATAAGAAATATTTCAATATTTATAAGTTGTTTTTCATGGGTTGTCTTATAAACTGGTCAATAAAAAAAATAAGTTTTCAGGGCTTGAAATTAGGGACTCGACTTATAGCCGCGATCGACTTACAGGTGAAGATATACGGTAGTTATTCGTATGATGCTCAATAAATATTTAAATCACATTAAGCAATAAGACACAAACGTCTCCAAAAAGTATTTGTTGGATGTTTACAAAGGTTTTGGGTTTCTATTGATAGAATAATTAATAATAGAGCTAATTCACATTCCTATTGTCAATTGCCCCCAATTTGTAAACAGGGCTATTTTTACGAGATCTCGCGTGAGTTCACGATTAGCGTCCATGAGTTGCCCCACTACGCGCATGTGCAGTGGAATGCGAAAGAGGTCTATTAGACTTATTTTTTCACCATAACAACAGGTCTTTTATAGGCAAAACAGAATGTAAAAGTAACATTACACTATATAAAAAGTTTTTCATATACAATGTATTATTTGACTATTTTAAAAATATATTTAACAGACTTAGTTTTGTATTTTAATGTGTGTGTGTGTGTGTGTGTGTTATTGAAAGTAACAATTTTATAATTTGATTATTCTAAACTACTGAATGTTAAACATTCCATAACATTTTGTCATCATATACATCATAATTATCATTGGTCACTGCAATGTAAAATTACATGTACTATAATACAATACAGGTTCTGGCTCACTATGTAACTGTACATATATATATATACACAAAAGCATTAACATTAATAGAAATATTAACATTAACACCGAGTAATATTATCAAACTGCTAAATAAATAATAAAAATATAAATAATATTTGTCTTTTCACTTTAAACCATATTATGAAAGGAAGCATAAAACTAGTTTAAAAATGAACATACAAATCTATTGGTATTTGAACACATAAAATAAATACAGTCAACATGATTTGAAGAACACACACAATATAAAACATACATGTACTCTCAATTTTCTGAGAAATCGAAATATTTAAAATTTAAACCTAGCTGCCTGCTGGAAGCCCCTTATTTTAATCAAATTCAAACAGGTGTCTGTCAACTATCCTACTAATAATTAAACTTATTGAAACACATTCAAAATATTTTGAATAATTTTGCCAAAAACAAGAACTTGTATGTGGGGTTTTTGTTTGTTTGTTTTTAATAGCATCAAGCAATGATTTTTCAAAAAGTAATAAAAGCTTTACAAAATACTGACCAACTGATTATAAAATTTAATAGTGTATCAGAGTAAAATAAAGTTACACATTTAAGATGATCTTCAAATGGAAAATATATATATATTATTTTATTAATAGTGAATACTGAAAGATGTTTACTTATATACACACTCAGTACTTACTTAAAAATACACATATGAAAGAGTTAAACAAAAATACCACAAAATAGCATTTTTATTCCAAGAGCAAAACATTGTTGGCTTGTAGCTTTTGTATATGAAAAAATGTTTGATAAAAAGGTAATAAAATAATTCTGGTAAAACCAAACAACACATTTATTTACACAAAGTACAAAATTGTCCGTGCATGAGGACATAAGACAAATGGTAGTGAAATATAAACATTGTCAAACTTTGCTTTCCTTTACTTTGGCAATAAAAATAGATAGTCAAGTGCTTTAATTAGGTTGCCACCTGAAAGGTTTGAGATGTCTTTCAAATTCAACATTTTGATTAACATGGCTAAGTACACATAACTATCACAGGAGCATTAAGCAATAATATTACACACAAATGTCCATCACATTAACAATAGTGGCCATTACATAAAGGATTTGAAAAAGCTTACTGAAGTGACCTTTTTTACATTGTGACTTTTAAATAGTTATGATAAAGTCTGTATGTTGCAATATAAAATATAAAATATAATTAGCGTATGTTATTGCAATTTATCAAATGGAAAACATAAAATATAATTACTCTATGCTGCAATATTAACAAGAAGGCAATTACCGTATGTTGCAATATTAAAACAACCCCCAAAACAACAAACAAAACAAACACTATCACACATGTATATTGCAGTAATGAAAACAAAACAGTTACTGTATTAAAACAGAAATTATTATATGTTCCAATAATAAGTATGTAGAAAACATAATTATTTTTCTTGTAGGCAATTCACAAATATCAACATTTTATGGGTGTACCAATGCTGTCGGGGGTGGGGGTGGGGGGGGGGGGGGGTGGTTTAAAAAAGAAGGCTGATGTACACATTTAAGAGGGGGAGGGGTAGAGGTTGAAATATGTGTACTTCAAACTATATTTGTTATACAATAATAGCAATTCGAATTGTCATTTAGTCGTAAATTTATATTTACGTGAAAAATTAGGCTTACTATGTTTTATGAAATTGGGCCCTGTTGTTCCCACTCCATTGTTTTAGTCAAGTAATTCATTTAACATATGTATGAAATGAGAAGTCTTATACTACTTATCAAGAATCAAGATCATCAAATTACGTTCTTCACATCTGAGGTGTGTGATTGTGCCTGCACACCAAAGCACACCTTAATTTCATCTGAGAAACATTTTATTTTTTAGTCCACCTACAAATATAGTAAGAGCTCGCCTCTTGCTGGTTGTATAAAAAGAAGCTTTTTTAACTAGTGTTGGGAATCGGTTGGAATTTCACCATCGATCATCGGTTATAGTCGGTTTGCACCAACCAATCGATTACACAATTGATTTGAATTAAAAGAATCATGCACCTGTTTTTGTGTTCTCCAGGATAGACCCTACAAATTGCTAATTTTAACTCTAAAAACTATTTATTATAGTTTTTTATTTGTACACCTGAAAACAAACACCAACCCGAACATATTTATATCAATTCCAGCATCTAAACTCGAGGAACAAATTATATTTAATATTTTCCACACAATCGATTTACTTTTCTTGATCAATCGGGGATTTATCCAGGATATTTTCACCAGGGTCCCATGTCTGATGTGATTGGGAAAATTAGCGGAAGTAAATCATCCTTGGGATAGTTTTGCAGGCCACTGAGTGATGACGTACGCCACTGAGTGATGATGTACGCCACTGAATGATGACGTACGCTACTGTTAAATTAATTTATGACAATGGACATAAATATATATAAATTGTGATTTTTTAGTGTAGAAATTGTGAATTTTCAATGTTCAGACCCACAAGAATGCCTGGATAAATCCCTGTCAATATGTGCAAGATTTACCAAAGGTTATTCTATAGAAAGCAACTCATTCACCTGGAGCTTATGACATTTTTAAACATGAAGGACTGCTATTAAAAAAACAAATCCACACCCGAGTAATGGTTTTAAACTATAAACAATTTATGCAGAGGAATATTTGCTCAGATCTTTTGAAAGCAAATTTCATAAGCACTTTTAATGAGATTTGAGCATGTAACAGGCATATACACATGTACTAGCTTATAAATACAAGTAAAAACAGAAAGTGTTATGATATCGTTGAGAATGAATGGAAGCAGATAGTTGCTGGTCAGGTGGGTACAAAACTATTCAGTCATCATCCCTTTAACTTGTTTTCTGAAAGAACAAATTACAAATATAATAAATTATGTACTACCGGTATACATAAAAGTTGAGTCGGCTTATACATCATACCAACCGTTTTTTTTTTTACCAGATATTGAGGGCCAAACTAAGTGGTCAGCCTATGCATAGAGTTGGCTAATACACAGTGATATAAGGTAAAACAAAAATTTAAACAGATTTTATTTAACTTTTATTTTAATGTGTGACTAACTACTATTCAACTTATTCTTAATAGTGTAAATTCATCTAGAATGGATAAATAGGTACTTATAATATCCTCAGAATGTGTAATATAAGAACATAAAAATAAACTTGTATCAAATTTTAAAGGTTTAGTCGTATTTATTCGGGAACAATCACTGACTTCATCACTGATATATGTCAGATTTATGAATGGTAATTATTGATTAGTCATGTGTTATTTCCTTAAACATCCATGCATATTTAATAATTTACAAGAAACGCAAGTGTTAATTAGCTGTATGAACATGTATCGTAGTTTGTCTGTGTTTATAACGTAAATACATCTAAAACTAACCACATGATGATCACCTTTTGTAAAGTTAGCTGTACACAGGTCAGGGTTTTATATCCAACATTTAACTTGATGTCCAGGGATAACAAAACTGGGCAGTATACATTAAAGTAAGCTATGTTGAGCAGATGTATTAAATTGCATGTTAAAATAATGTCCAAAATGCATTTAAGTACATGACATGAGTGGGATTTAGCTCAGTCAGTTGAGTGCATGCTTGCTTGAGGTGCTTATGTCACAGGATCGAATCACCTCGGTGGATCCATTCGACTGATTGGGTTTTTTCTCATTCCAACTAGTGCACCACAACTGGACAAAGGCTGTGGTATGTGTTTTCCTGTCTGCGGGAAAGTGCATATAACATATCCCTTGCTGCATTAGGAAAAATGTAGCAGGTTTCCTGTGATGACTACGTGTCAGAATTACCAAATGTTTGACATCCAATAGCCGATGATTATTTAATTAATGTGCTCTAGTCATGTCATTAAACAAAACAAACTTTAACTTTAAGTATAATAATAAAAGATGACAAGCTAAGAATATTTACATTTGGGCTGGGAATATTGTCTTCAAAACTAGCCTTTGGGGATATAGTAGTAAATATTGGAGTCGAGCCATATGCATGTAGGTGATTAAACCCTGTGTGTTTATGTTTTAAATAGGGACTCGTGTCACTACATTTCAACATGATTTTCATGATTACATCCAGATATGGTTCAAGTACATTATCCTGGGCACACATATCCACTCTCTGGGCTGTCTGTCCACAAATGAAAAAAAGAAGAAGTTTGTTTTGTTTAACGATACTACTAGAGCACATTGATCAAACATCAGAGCTAGAAATCCACTATATTTTTCCTAATGCAGCAAGGGATCTTTTATATACACTTTCCCACAGACAGGAAAGCACATACCATGGCCTTTAACTGGTGGTGGCGCACTGGTTGGAAAAAACCCAAAGAACTGAAAGTCCACAAATTAACTTAGTTGTCAGTTGTTAGTGAGAGCCAAGTCGATGTAATAGTCTTACACATTCCCACTGAGCCATTCAAACTCACTATATGGGTGGTGTACCCAGTTCTAAGTCTGAGGGCTTATAATCACTATGCCACTGATGCCCCTTGATAAGAACTGTTTTGTTTTCTTTACACCTATTTTTGTGCTTATATCCAATTAAGGCTCAAGCATGCTGTCCTGGACACATACCTCAGCTATCTGGGCAGTCGTTCTTGCCTGATCACCAAAGTTAAACAACGTAGGGCCGGGTTAGTATTTTTCATTTCAACTTTTTTTGGTGCTTATGTTCCAATTAAGGTTCAAGCACACTGTTTTGGGCATACACCTCGGCTATCTGTGCTGTCTGTCCAGGACAGTGGATTGTTGGTTAGTTAGTGGTTAGTAAGAGAGAAGTTTGTGCAGTAGCCCATTGAGTCATTAAACTCACTCTGGTGGGAGCCGGTACCAGGATATGAACCCAGTACCTACCAGCTTTTCGTCCAGTTGCTTAACCACAACACCACCGAGACCAGTACTATTTTTATCATGTTATTAAAATACACATAATGTATTCTGATGTACCATGGAGTCAGTGTTTTCATTAGAAGACCAGACTAACTGCACTAATTATCTATCCCTATCTAAACCAGTACATGTTACAACGTCTGGATTTCATGTGAAATATCATAATAAGTGGTGTGTAATATTCTGGCTGAACAGTTAATCCCCAGAATGAGTTTTCCTAATGAAACCTCACACCGGTGTTTTCTCATTAGACGTGGGGCTCCTGCAGTGTAAGCTGCGATATACTGAGAGGAAGAAATAAAGCAACACTATGGTACTGTAAACCATATCAGATATTATTAACAAAGTAATGTCTGTGTCAAGAGTTTGTTTTGTTTAACAACATCACTAGAGCACATTGATTAATTAATTATCGGCTACTGGATGTCAAACATTTGGTAATTTTGATGTTTGATATATGTAGAGAGAAAATCTGCTACATTTTTCCTAATTAATGCAGCAAGGGATCTTTTATATGCATCATCCCACAGACAGGATAACACATACCATGGGTTATGATATACCAGTCGTGGTGCACTGGCTGGAATGAGAAATGGCCCAATGGGCTCAACAAAGGGAATCGATCCCAAACTGACTGTGCATCAAGCGACGTCCTTCCCTGTAGACCATTTCAGATACTATTAACAAAGTACTGACTGCATCAAGCGACGTCCTTCCCTGTAGACCATTTCAGATACTAGTAACAAACTGACTGTGCATCAAGCGATGTCCTTCCCTGTAGACCATTTCAGATACTAGTAACATACTGACTGTGCATCAAGCGACGTCCTTCCCTGTAGACCATTTCAGATACTAGTAACAAACTGACTGTGCATCAAGCGACGTCCTTCCCTGTAGACCATTTCAGATACTATTAACAAAGTAATGACTGTGCATCAAGCGACGTCCTTCCCTGTAGACCATTTCAGATACTAGTAACAAAGTAATGACTGTGCATCAAGCGACGTCCTTCCCTGTAGACCATTTCAGATACTAGTAACAAAGTAATGACTGTGCATCAAGCGACGTCCTTCCCTGTAGACCATTTCAGATACTAGTAACAAAGTAATGACTGTGCATCAAGCGACGTCCTTCCCTGTAGACCATTTCAGATACTAGTAACAAAGTAATGTCTGTGCATCAAGCGACGTCCTTCCCTGTAGACCATTTCAGATACTAGTAACAAAGTAATGACTGGATCAAGCGACGTCCTTCCCTGTAGACCATTTCAGATACTATTAACAAAGTAATGACTACATCAAGCGACGTCCTTCCCTGTAGACCATTTCAGATACTAGTAACAAAGTAATGTCTGTGCATCAAGCGACGTCCTTCCCTGTAGACCATTTCAGATACTATTAACAAAGTAATGACTACATCAAGCGACGTCCTTCCCTGTAGACCATTTCAGATACTAGTAACAAAGTAATGACTGTGCATCAAGCGACGTCCTTCCCTGTAGACCATTTCAGATACTAGTAACAAAGTAATGTCTGTGCATCAAGCGACGTCCTTCCCTGTAGACCATTTCAGATACTAGTAACAAAGTAATGACTACATCAAGCGACGTCCTTCCCTGTAGACCATTTCAGATACTATTAACAAAGTAATGACTACATCAAGCGACGTCCTTCCCTGTAGACCATTTCAGATACTAGTAACAAAGTAATGACTGTGCATCAAGCGACGTCCTTCCCTGTAGACCATTTCAGATACTAGTAACAAAGTAATGTCTGTGCATCAAGCGACGTCCTTCCCTGTAGACCATTTCAGATACTAGTAACAAAGTAATGACTGGATCAAGCGACGTCCTTCCCTGTAGACCATTTCAGATACTATTAACAAAGTAATGACTACATCAAGCGACGTCCTTCCCTGTAGACCATTTCAGATACTAGTAACAAAGTAATGTCTGTGCATCAAGCGACATCCTTCCCTGTAGACCATTTCAGATACTAGTAACAAAGTAATGACTGTGCATCAAGCGACGTCCTTCCCTGTAGACCATTTCAGATACTAGTAACAAAGTAATGACTGTGCATCAAGCGACGTCCTTCCCTGTAGACCATTTCAGATACTAGTAACAAAGTAATGACTGTGCATCAAGCGACGTCCTTCCCTGTAGACCATTTCAGATACTAGTAACAAAGTAATGTCTGTGTCAAATACAAATACTGAATGTCAGTATTGTAGAATTCAATGTCAGTGACATGATTATCTTCCTAATTAACACTACAGTAAAACCCCACCAAATGACCACCCCAGTACTAAGACCAACCTGCTATAAAGACCAATATTTTAAAGACCGGAATATTTCCTTATTATTTTATAGTAAAACTACCCCGGTAGTAAGACTATTACGGATTACGACCAATAAAGTCAGACCCAATGGTCGTTTTCAGTACATTTGGACCTCACAAATGTGACCACAGCATTTACTTGTCACGTCACATACATGTAAGTTGTCCATGCTATGGTTTTAAATTTAATTGCAGATATATGTGATGCTCAAACTATGAATTAAATAGTCTTATATTTATTTAGTTCAAAAGACAAAGGTATTAGTTTTGAACTAGGAAGTCGCAGTTAATTTCTGGAAAGTACAGCACACAGTCATTTTGTTGTATAACTTGCACACAATAACGTTGAAAAGTAACAGTTACACAGAATAATATGTTTTTCGTGAAAACAAATGCTATACGGTCCTAGTACTTTGTTTTTCACAAAACCTGACAACAAATGCAACAAGTATATATTAATTGCTGCAATCAGTCAAGTGAGACAGAATTCACAAGTTTGTATTGAAAGTTCTAAAACATCGCGAGGATATCATTTGTCCAGACAGTTGTTAATCTCTCTTGTGTAATAATTAAGAAAAAGAATGGGTCCAAACTTACAAATAACTGAAGCAGGTTTGACAATGATTATTCCTGCATTTCAATGTAAATGTTAATACACTGTCATCGCCAAGTAATTTTATCAGCTTACACATTACTGCTGGGGCAACCGAAAAGGAGAATGGGACGTAAAATTCACAATCAGTATTTACCAAACAATCATCATTTTGAATGATAATGTTGGTAATTTGGTATCAGGACCATCCCACTATTAAGACTGATTTGAGTAAGTCCTGCCGATGGTCGCAATAGTGGGCTTTCACTGAATATGGATGAGGTTTCTAGTTCTTTCCTGTGAGTTTTGGTTTACATGATCCCTTAGTTATTTCCATCAGTACAATGTTCCTGGCACAAAATATTTTGGCTGTAGTGTTTTTACACTGCATTTTGATTATTTGATAAATTAGGGTTACAGTAGTGATGGTGATGGCATTAGGGTTAGGATTTGGTGAACATTACACCATGGAACAATCTCTTAGCCAGTAAACCAGAATACCCTCAAACTCTGATGACATTTTTCATCATTGTTTTTAAACATCAGTACAGAACAAGACCTTTCTAAACTTAAATGATTTTAAAACCAGACTTTTTACTTGGTCTGTGAGTGTCCAATTTCGAAGGGTTTCACTGTATATGTAAATTCCTATCAACCAAATCACTGCAATGCAACTTATAGTTCAACCATTGCCTGACTGTATATGTAATATGACAGTTTGAATTATATCTGCAAATTGTCAATTACATGTACATGTATGTACTATGTTATATAATAGCATTTACAATGGCATAATTATAGCGCTACTGATTACGTTTTAAAATCTAATCACTGTTACCTTATTGTTAGCATGTCAACTTAAAATATGTCAACCATTATGAAAACAGACACCTAACATGACCAATGTAACTTAAACCTATTACCATATTCCACCCTGTCTCCACCCCTGTACATCCCTGTACACCCAA
Source organism: Gigantopelta aegis (assembly GCF_016097555.1). Classification (NCBI taxonomy): domain Eukaryota; kingdom Metazoa; phylum Mollusca; class Gastropoda; order Neomphalida; family Peltospiridae; genus Gigantopelta; species Gigantopelta aegis. The sequence continues at coordinate 23,523,111 of NC_054700.1, read as the reverse complement.
AACTGATAATAAATATTCAATTCTGACGTAACTTACATGTATCTATCCACCCCAACTCACCCCACTGTCGCTCCATCTGTACTTATTCAGGTCTGACAACAGACATCGAACAATGAACACCCATTCCACCCCACCCAACCACATCCTGCTTCTGCCCTATCACAACAGTAAAAATTACCCCCACCCCCCAAAAAAAAATCACTTACTTTTAGATTTAAGGTGTTTTTTCTTTAACTTTTTACGCTTTTCTTTTTTCCTTTGTTTTTTTGTCCCCTTCAGTTTACGATGGATCGGGTCTTTTTTATTTCTGTTTTTGCTGTGGTTACCATGGTAACTGTCGAGAGTTGCTGAGACCTGCTGGCTTCTGATTCGGGATACCGGTGCACTGCACTGTGAGATGGAACTGGTCTCGTGCACCGAATACCCAAAATGTTGCCTCTCCGGCCATGTGGAATGATCTGCGAAAAATAAATAATTTTTTTAACAACACCACTAGAGCACATTGATTTATTAATCATCGGCTATTGGATGTCAAACATTTGGTAATTTTGACATATAGTCTTACAGAGGAAACCCGCTAACGTTTTCCCATTTGTAGCAAGGGATCTTTTATATGCACCACCCACAGACAGGATAGTACATACCAATGGCCTTTGATATACAACAGTTGTGGTGCACTGGTTAGAATGAGAAATAGCCCAAAGGGCCCAATGACGGGGATTGATTGTAGACCAACCACGCATCAAGCGAGCACTTTACCATTGGGCTACGTCCCGGCCATAAATAAAATAATCACATCATAACCACAAACACTCATAGCAAAACACAACAAACAAAATAAACACATCATAACCACAAACACTCACAGCAAAACACAACAAACAAAATAAACACATCATAACCACAAACACTCACAGCAAAACAACAAACAAAATAATCACACCATAACCACAAACACTCACAGCAAAACACAACAAACAAAATAAACACACCATAACCACAAACACTCGCAGCAAAACACAACAAACAAAATCCAATACTTTCAGCATCTTAGCATAATTGCCTAACTAAATTTTTAAACCTTTTGAGAAAAATGGAAGAAATTTAATGTTATACAAACAGAAATGAATTCTTTTAAAGATTAATAGTATTTAAACAAGATTGTCAAGAACAAATTTTGTTCAAATAATCTTTAAAGAATTTATTTCTGTTTGAATAAAATTCTTTTTTTTCACTCCCATTTTTTCAAAAGCTCTAAAAATTAGTTAGGCCAAGAGGCTGACGATATATACTGAGAAACAAAAAAACAAAACAAAACATGAATAAATACTTATAGTCTAAAATTATCATATGTGATATTAATTAAAACAAATAATACCTCTGTAACACATTCAACTGTTTACAAGGGTCAATTTCTGATGCTTTATTTAATGACTGCTTATATTTATATGAAAAAGTCTGATCATATGTCTAGGAGTAGATCAACCTTAAAGTTAAATTATATGTTATTTTTAGGTGGGTTTTTTTAAAAATCTCATTCTATACTAACAAAAATTATTTTTGAGGATTGTTTTACCGTATTTGTTTTGTTTGTTTTGGGCTTTTTTTTTTATCACACAGTTATTACTAACAAAAAAGACCACTCCTAAAGCCTACACAAATAATGGGAAGTAAGACATAGCTGCTTAACATTCATAACAAAATTCCAATTATAAGTTCATCAGCAGGTGAAATATTTTGTTACATTTTTATTTTATATTTGAAGGGTTGTTGATTTTTTATTTTTACAGTTTATACTAACAAAAAAGACCACCCCTTAAATAACCAGGCTTGTTTGTGGGGGAGGGGAAGGGGAGGGGAGGGTGTGTTGAGGTTAAAATACCTCTACTCAAATATTTTTACCAATGTATTTTCCAGGGGTGCATGACACACACACCTAAAACCTTGACTCACCATAGCTAGACCCCCCCCCCCCCCCCACACACACACACCTGCACTATTTCCTGAACACGTGCCTGGTAATGGGAAGTAAAACATATGTTATTTATGTTATTTGAATGAAGGTTCACAATACATGTATATGCCATTAATCGAAGTGACACAATTAAGGAAGTTTAATAGGAACTGGTGTGATAAGAAATTGATCAATGTACTCTGTAAAAGAGACAAATTCCCCTGTTATTGATTCCACAGAAATAGGATCGATTTCAGGTCATGCAACTTGAAACTGCAAACAAATTGATTGCCCATGAAATGATTAGAGCAGAGAAACAAGTCAACAAACCTATCCATTAGCTCACCAGTTTCATGAAATGATTAGAGCAGAGAAACAAGTCAACAAACCTATCCATTAGCTCACCAGTTTCATGAAATGATTAGAGCAGAGAAACAAGTCAACAAACCTATCCATTAGCTCACCAGTTACATGAAATGATTAGAGCAGAGAAACAACTCAACAAACCTATCCATTAGCTTACCAGTTACATGAAATGATTAGAGCAGAGAAACAAGTCAACAAACCTATCCATTAGCTCACCAGTTTCATGAAATGATTAGAGCAGAGAAACAACTCAACAAACCTATCCATTAGCTCACCAGTTACATGAAATGATTAGAGCAGAGAAACAACTCAACAAACCTATCCATTAGCTTACCAGTTACATGAAATGATTAGAGCAGAGAAACAAGTCAACAAACCTATCCATTAGCTCACCAGTTTCATGAAATGATTAGAGCAGAGAAACAACTCAACAAACCTATCCATTAGCTCACCAGTTACATGAAATGATTAGAGCAGAGAAACAACTCAACAAACCTATCCATTAGCTTACCAGTTACATGAAATGATTAGAGCAGAGAAACAAGTCAACAAACCTATCCATTAGCTCACCAGTTTCATGAAATGATTAGAGCAGAGAAACAACTCAACAAACCTATCCATTAGCTCATCAGTTTCATCTTCCAGGGGCAGATACAGGATTTTTCTAAGGAGGGGTACAATGTTTAAAAAGAGCACCTACAGTAATAAAAATATACTTACATGCAGTATGTTAAAGTTTGCTTTGTTTAACAACAACACTAGAGCACATTGATTAATTAATCATCGGCTATCGGATGTCAAACATTTGGTAATTTTGACACATAGTCATCTGAGAAAACCCGCTACATTTTTCCAAATGCAGCAAGGGATCTTTTATATGCACACTATGGACCGAATTAATGAAGCCTGTTTTTCTTAAACACAGGTGTTTAAGCATTATAAATGTATGTCGTTACACATGTGTAAGACAAACAGGTGTTTAAGCATTATAAATGTATGTCGTTACACATGTGTAAGACATAAACAGGTGTTTAAGCATTATAAATATATGTCGTTACACATGTGTAAGACAAACAGGTGTTTAAGCATTATAAATATATGTCGTTACACATGTGTAAGACAGAAAAAGGTGTTTAAGCATTATAATATATGTAGTTACACGTGTAAGACATAAACAGGTGTTTAAGCATTATAAATATATGCCGTTACACATGTGTAAGACATAAAAAGGTGTTTAAGCATTATAATGTATGTCGTTACACATGTGTAAGACATAAACAGGTGTTTAAGCATTATAAATATATGTCGTTACACATGTGTAAGACATAAACAGGTGTTTAAGCATTATAATGTATGTCGTTACACATGTGTAAGACATAAACAGGTGTTTAAGCATTATAATGTATGTCGTTACACATGTGTAAGACATAAACAGGTGTTTAATCATTATAATATATGTCGTTACACATGTGTAAGACATAAACAGGTGTTTAAGCATTATAATGTATGTCGTTACACATGTGTAAGACATAAACAGGTGTTTAAGCATTATAAATATATGTCATTACACATGTGTAAGACATAAAAAGGTGTTTAAGCATTATAATGTATGTCGTTACACATGTGTAAGACATAAACAGGTGTTTAAGCATTATAATGTATGTCGTTACACATGTGTAAGACATAAACAGGTGTTTAAGCATTATAATGTATGTCGTTACACATGTGTAAGACATAAACAGGTGTTTAAGCATTATAAATATATGTCGTTACACATGTGTAAGACATAAACAGGTGTTTAAGCATTATAATGTATGTCGTTACACATGTGTAAGACATAAACAGGTGTTTAAGCATTATAATGTATGTTGTTACACATGTGTAAGACATAAACAGGTGTTTAAGCATTATAAATGTATGTTGTTACACATGTGTAAGACATAAACAGGCTTTGTAAATTCAGCCCTGTATTTTTTTGCTCACTTCAAAATTCAGAGGAGTGCATGCACCCAACACCCTCCCCTGAATCTGCACCTGTGTTCTGTGGATAATACTAAAACCAAAACAGATTCACCAGGAACACATGACATGAATGTTCTTCTGCAGATACCAGTTGTAGAAAACAGTGAGGACACTGAGGAAACGTTTCCCTCAATCTAACACATCTGGACAGTGACAAAAACACAATAACATGTTTTTATTATCTTAGGACCAAATCAAAATACAATAAAAAAACTTAAAATTAACTAACAAAAGTGGAAGTGGATGTTGTCCATTTGATTTAACAACCATCCTATTTCTAATATCACCCTAGATATGTTTCTAGCACAGTTGTATCGGGGCACTGTGAAACAAATCAAAGCCAGTTATAGGAATTTACAGGGTGGACTGTAAAACAGGCTGCGCAGTAAAACACATTAGACAGTAAAACATGTTGGACAGTAAAACATATTGGAGAGTAAAGCATGCTGGACAGTAAAGCATGTTGGAGAGTAAAACATGTTGGACAGTAAAACATGTTAGACAGTAAAACATGTTGGACAGTAAAGCATGTTGGGCAGTAAAACATGTTGGAGAGTAAAACACGGACAGTAAAGCATGTTGGACAGTAAAACAAGTTGGGCAGTAAAACATGTTGGACAGTAAAGCATGTTGGACAGTAAAACAAGTTGGACAGTAAAACATGGACAATAAAACATGTTGGACAGTAAAACAAGTTGGACAGTAAAACATGTTGGACCACAAAACAGGCTCAACTTATAAAAAAAAGACTTGACTGTAAAAGAGGTTAGATGTAAAACACACACTTGACTTGTAAAAACATTGGAATGTAAAACACATGCTTGACTGTAAAACAGGTTGGAATGTAAAACACATGCTTGACTGTAAAACAGGTTGGAATGTAAAACAGTCTGAAGTGTGACAGTAAAAGCTGATTTTTATACAAAGTGGCTACAGCATTTAGTAGTTGAATAATTTTTCATAAATTAGCCCTATTTTAACCATGTTCAAAGAAAAAAAGTGAGTAAAACAAAACATTTTCCAGTGTGAGCACTGGTCTGTTCTATAAAATGGGCTAGACTGTAAATCAGGTTGAACTATAAAACTGGTTGCACTGTAAATCAGGTTTGACTGTATACATAAAACCTTTAATTACGACAAGCTGTTTTTTGTTTGTGTACAGCAAACAGAATCTACCCTTATAAAGCCTGCACATTGTGTAATGTGTGCATGTGGGGAAGTATTGTTCGATATTGATCGCAGATAATGCAACTCTCACAGTTATTTCATTAAAGTTTGTTACCATTAACAGCAGCAGTCTAATAATTAACACGCAGTATCCGAGGATGACAGTGTAGATCAATTCACCCACTGAACTGTGACAATGGTGTCATTAGTGATGTCACTGGCTATACCTTTTTTTTCTCTTTTTTTTCAGTAATATCATGTTCATATACAGTTGTGTCAGTAATATCATGTCCATGTACAGCTTTGTCAGTAATATCATGTCCATGTACAGCTTTGTCAGTAATATCATGTTCATATACAGCTGTGTCAGTAATATCATGTTCATACACAGCTGTCAGTAATATCATGTTCATATACAGCTGTGTCAGTAATATCATGTTCATATACAGCTGTGTCAGTAATATCATGTTCATATACAGCTGTGTCAGTAATATCATGTTCATATACAGTTGTGTGTGAAATCAAGCTGACCATGTACTGTTCAGGGGTGCAGTGGTTAAGACATTGAGAGAGAGAGAGAGAGAGAGAGAGAGAGAGAGAGAGAGAGAGAGAGAGAGAGAGAATGAGAGAGAGGAGGGAATCAAGAGAGAGATGGAGAGAGAGATGAAGAGAGAGGGGGGAATTGAGAGAGAGATAGAGAGAGGGGGGGAAGTGAGAGAGAGAGAGAGAGAGAGAGAGAGAGAGAGAGGAAACAGTCACTACTCTAAACTGTTATATGCACTTTCCATATAATAAACAGGACAGTACATACCATGGCCACTGATGTAGCAGTCGTGGAACACTAAACCCATTACTCCTGAAGCATAAGTTCTACAACTGATCCATATCATTAAAAAGTGGCATGTCAGTTACTTACAATAAAACCAATTACTGAAAATAGACCCTCTGGGAATTGTTTTTTATTATTTGTTTTAATTATTATTCAGCAACTGTGCATTTTAGAATTGTGTAGCTGTCTCTGATATATGCATTGCAAATCACAGTGCAGTACTAACAAATTTTAATTTTTTTATTACTGGTACATATATTAACTTTTAAATAAATCTAGTTATTTGAAATGGTAAGAATTAAACTAAAAATATGGTTTAAAAAAAATCTATCTCTGCAAAAATAACTACATCTGTAAATCCCTGTTTTGTGTTTTTGTTTTTGTTTTGTTTTTAGTTTTTTTGCCATATCTGTAAAATTGTATTCTAAAAGGTAATTTTCTATCCTGATTCCCACAAGACTATGCTAACAAAACAGTAAATCAATAGAGTGCATGTTTGTCAATGTCTGTGTGTTACGAAGCACTTCCTGTTTCACATGATGAACCTAACATTAACTATTTCTCAAATTACATGGATCAGCCAGCTTTTAATAAACATGTCCAGCCAGATAATGCTTGTGTCCTTGGAGAGAACTTAATAAACAAGCCAAACTAATTATGGCACAGATAAAATTAGACTTACAAATAATGAGGACTACTTTCTGTCGTGAACATACAGAATCAATCATGCATGTTTTTCTAAAAATGAAAAGTAGTACAAGATTTTTGGAATCAGTATACATGCTACAATTATATTGAAAAGGATTTTCTTCATGTGATTAACTTGACCACTTCTGCAGAACAACTTAATAAAAAATAAAATAAAAACAGATGGAATTTTAGAATTTTTAATATTATTTGCTAATTTTTTTATATCTTAACTTTACACATTGTAAAAGCGAAACATGTTATAGATATTATATAAAACAAAAGATTTATGTGTAAAGTTCTTCTTACATTTTCTGTAATAAATTGGCAATATATCATTTCCTCTTTCAAGAAAAATTGTAAAGATAAAAAACACAAAACTTTAAGATTAATAATGTGCGTGTATATATTTCTTTCATGTTGACAACCTGTCCTTAGATTTCATCCCTGTTTGTAGGAAAAACATTTTAACAGGTGAAAAACTATTTTGGCTCAGATTCTTGGTATGAAACTAATTACAGTGTAATGTTCATGGACATCATTTAATAATAAAAATAATAATTACCAAATGTTTGACATCCAATAACCGATGATTAATTAATTAATGTGCTCTAGTGGTGTTGTTAAAACAAAACAAACTTTATTAACAATAGTTTTTTGCCCAGTGCCCCATGACTGATATATCGAAGGTGATGAAATGTGCTGTTCTGTAGTGGGAAAGTCCATAAAAAAGATGCTTAGTAAGTTTCGTCTGAAGACTGTGTGTCATCTCTCTCTCTCTGTTCTCTCTCTCAGTCTCCTTCTCTCTCTCAGTCTCCTTCTCTCTGTGGGGCGAGATGTAGCCCAGTGGTACAGTGCTCGCTTGATGCGTGATCGGTTTGGGATCAATCCCTGTCGGTGGGCCCATTGCACTATTTCTCATTCCAGCACCATGACTGGTATATCAAATGCCATGGTACCGGGTATGTTATTTCCTGTTTGTGGGAAAGTGCATATAAAAAGATCCCTTGTTGCTAATGGAAAATGTAGCAGGTTTCGTCTGATGACTAGAGTCAGAATTACCAAATGTTTGACATCCAATAACCAATGATCAATTAATCAATGTGCTCTAGTGGTGTCATTAAAACCAAACAAACTTTTAATAACAGCAGTTTCTTGCAATAGGCCATCTGAACTTTGAGCATGCACAACATACTTGTACATAAAACCCCCACCAAAACCCCCCAAAAAACAAACATGAATATATGAACTAATCATAAATATACATGTACAGTAGGCCTACTAATATTGTTTTGGACTAAACATATAAGAATAAAATCACTGAAAAGCCTTCTGTTGCATGATCAAATAATGAAGACAATTATACATGTACCTCCTTGGAATAAAGTCTCATAAGTCCGTTTCTGTGACAACTGGTTGACACAGCGCTTGGTCCCAGCAGTGAACAGGAATGCAAAGATGTACAGACAGACAGACAGCAGATTTCTGGCATGGAGTTTCATGCTGGTGTCACAATGTGATGTTCTACAAAACAAATATCACATATAACATTATATTATTACATGTATTTGTGTACATTATTTGTAACTATACATGTAGTTAATGGGAAGGTTATACAATGGGTGTGTACAGTCCTCCCCCCCCCCCCACGCTACTGTGGGAAAGGGAAGTTTATACAATGGGTGTGCATAGTCCCCCCATACTGTGGGGAAGGGAAGGTTATACAATGTGTGTGTATAGTCCCCCTCCCCCGATAATGTGGGAAAAAGGTTATACAATGGGTGTGTATAGTGCCCTCCCCATACTGTGGGGAAGGGAAGGCTATACAATGTGTGTGTATAGTCCCCCTCCCCCGATAATGTGGGAAAAAGGTTATACAATGGGTGTGTATAGTGCCCTCCCCATACTGTGGGGAAGGGAAGGCTATACAATGTGTGTGTATAGTCCCCCTCCCCCGATAATGTGGGAAAAAGGTTATACAATGGGTGTGTATAGTGCCCCCCCCCTGCTGTAGGGAAGGGAAGGCTATACAATGTGTGTGTATAATCCCCCTCCCCCGATAATGTGGGAAAAAGGTTATACAATGGGTGTGTATAGTCCTCCCCCGTACTGTGGGGAAGGGAAGGCTATACAATGTGTGTGTATAGTCCCCCTCCCCCGATAATGTGGGGAAAAGAAGGTTATACAATGGGTGTGTATAGTGCCCCCCCCCTACTGTGGGGAAGGGAAGGTTATACAATGTGTGTGTATAGTCCCCCTCCCCCGATAATGTGGGAAAAAGAACGTTATACAATAGGTGTGTATAGTCCCCCTCCCCATACTGTGGGGAAGGGAAGGCTATACAATGTGTGTGTATAGTCCTTCCCTGTACTGTGGGGAAGGGAAGGCTATACAATGTGTGTGTATAATCCCCCTCCCCCGATAATGTGGGAAAAAGGTTATACAATGGGTGTGTATAGTGCCCTCTCCATACTGTGGGGAAGGGAAGGCTATACAATAGGTGTGTATAGTCCCCCTCCCCTGATAATGTGGGAAAAAGAAGGTTATACAATGGGTGTGTATAGTGCTGCCCCCCCCCCCCCTGCTGTGGGGAAGGGAAGGCTATACAATGTGTGTGTATAGTCCCCCTCCCCCGATAATGTGGGAAAAAGAACGTTATACAATAGGTGTGTATAGTCCCCCTCCCCATACTGTGGGGAAGGGAAGGCTATACAATGTGTGTGTATAGTCCTTCCCTGTACTGTGGGGAAGGGAAGGCTATACAATAGGTGTGTATAGTGCCCTCTCCATACTGTGGGGAAGGGAAGGCTATACAATGGGTGTGTATAGTCCCCCTCCCCCGATAATGTGGGAAAAAGAAGGTTGTACAATGGGTGTGTATAGTGCCCTCCCCATACTGTGGGGAAGGGAAGGCTATACAATGGGTGTGTATAGTCCCCCTCCCCTGATAATGTGGGAAAAAGAAAGTTATACAATGGGTGTGTATAGTGCTGCCCCCCCCCCCCTGCTGTGGGGAAGGGAAGGCTATACAATGTGTGTGTATAGTCCCCCTCCCCCGATAATGTGGGAAAAAGAACGTTATTCAATGGGTGTGTATAGTCCCCCCCCCCCTACTGTGGGGAAGGGAAGGCTATACAATGGGTGTGTATAGTCCCCCTCCCCCGATAATGTGGGGAAAAGAACGTTATACAATGGGTGTATATAGTGCCCTCCCCATACTGTGGGGAAGGGAAGGCTATACAATGTGTGTGTATAGTCCCCCTCCCCCAATAATGTGGGAAAAAGAACGTTATTCAATGGGTGTGTATAGTCCCCCCCCCCCTACTGTGGGGAAGGGAAGGCTATACAATGGGTGTGTATAGTCCCCCTCCCCCGATAATGTGGGGAAAAGAACGTTATACAATGGGTGTATATAGTGCCCTCCCCATACTGTGGGGAAGGGAAGGCTATACAATGTGTGTGTATAGTCCCCCTCCCCCGATAATGTGGGGAAAAGAACGTTATACAATGGGTGTATATAGTGCCCTCCCCATACTGTGGGGAAAAGAACGTTATACAATGGGTGTGTATAGTCCCCCCCCCCTACTGTGGGGAAGGGAAGGTTATACAATGTGTGTGTATAGTCCCCCTCCCCCGATAATGTGGGGAAAAGAACGTTATACAATGGGTGTATATAGTGCCCTCCCCATACTGTGGGGAAGGGAAGGCTATACAATGTGTGTGTATAGTCCCCCTCCCCCGATAATGTGGGGAAAAGAACGTTATACAATGGGTGTATATAGTGCCCTCCCCATACTGTGGGGAAAAGAACGTTATACAATGGGTGTGTATAGTCCCCCCCCCCCTACTGTGGGGAAGGGAAGGTTATACAATGTGTGTGTATAGTCCCCCTCCCCCGATAATGTGGGGAAAAGAACGTTGTACAATGGGTGTGTATAGTGCCCCCCCCTACTGTGGGGAAGGGAAGGTTATACAATGTGTGTATATAGTCCCCCTCCCCCGATAATGTGGGAAAAAGAACGTTATACAATGGGTGTGTATAGTCCCCCCCCCACTGTGGGGAAGGGAAGGCTATACAATGTGTGTGTATAGTCCCCCTCCCCCGATAACGTGGGAAAAAGAAGGTTATACCATGGTTGTGTATAGTGCCCCCCCCCTACTGTGGGGAAGGGAAGGTTATACAATGGGTGTGTATAGTGACCCTCCCCGATAATGTGGGAAAAAGGTTATACAATAGGTGTGTATAGTCCTTCCCCATACTGTGGGGAAGGGAAGGTTATACAATGGGTGTGTATAGTGCCCTCCCCATACTGTGGGGAAGGGAAGGTTATACAATGGGTGTGTATAGTCTCCCTCCCCCGATAATGTGGGGAAAAGGTTATACAATGGGTGTGTATAGTGCCCTCCCCATACTGTGGGGAAGGGAAGGCTATACAATGTGTGTGTATCGTCCTCCTTCCCCGATAATGTGGGGAAAAGGATATACAATGGGTGTGTATAGTGCCCCCCCCTACTGTGGGGAAGGGAAGGTTATACAATGTGTGTATATAGTCCCCCTCCCCCGATAATGTGGGAAAAAGAACGTTATACAATGGGTGTGTATAGTCCCCCCCCTACTGTGGGGAAGGGAAGGCTATACAATGTGTGTGTATAGTCCCCCTCCCCCAATAACGTGGGAAAAAGAAGGTTATACCATGGTTGTGTATAGTGCCCCCCCCCCCTACTGTGGGGAAGGGAAGGTTATACAATGTGTGTGTATAGTGTCCCTCCCCGATAATGTGGGAAAAAGGTTATACAATAGAGTGTATAGTCCTTCCCCGTACTGTGGGGAAGGGAAGGTTATACAATGGGTGTGTATAGTGCCCTCCCCATACTGTGGGGAAGGGAAGGTTATACAATGGGTGTGTATAGTCTCCCTCCCCCGATAATGTGGGGAAAAGGTTATACAATGGGTGTGTATAGTGCCCTCCCCATACTGTGGGGAAGGGAAGGCTATACAATGTGTGTGTATCGTCCTCCTCCCCCGATAATGTGGGGAAAAGGTTATACAATGAGTGTGTATAGTGCCCCCCCCCCCCCGTGGGGAAGGGAAGGTTATACAATGGGTGTGTATAGTGCCCTGCCCGATAATGTGGGGAAAAGGTTATACAATGGGTGTGTATAGTCCTTCCCCGTACTGTGGGGAAGGGAAGGTTATACAATGGGTGTGTATAGTCCTCCCCCATACTGTGGGAAAGGGAAGGTTATATAATGGGTGTGTATAGTGCCCCCCCCCCATATTGTGGGAAAGGGAAGTTTATACAATGGGTGTGTATAGTCCTCCCCCATACTGTGGGAAAGGGAAGGTTATACAATGGGTGTGTATAGTCCGCCCCATACTGTGGGGAAGGGAAGGTTATACAATGGGTGTGAATAGTCCTCCCCCATAGTGTGGGGAAAAGAACGTTATACAATGGGTGTGTATAGTCCCCCCCCCCCTACTGTGGGGAAGGGAAGGTTATACAATGTGTGTGTATAGTCCCCCTCCCCCGATAATGTGGGGAAAAGAACGTTATACAATGGGTGTATATAGTGCCCTCCCCATACTGTGGGGAAGGGAAGGCTATACAATGTGTGTGTATAGTCCCTCTCCCCCGATAATGTGGGGAAAAGAACGTTATACAATGGGTGTATATAGTGCCCTCCCCATACTGTGGGGAAAAGAACGTTATACAATGGGTGTGTATAGTCCCCCCCCCTACTGTGGGGAAGGGAAGGTTATACAATGTGTGTGTATAGTCCCCCTCCCCCGATAATGTGGGGAAAAGAACGTTATACAATGGGTGTATATAGTGCCCTCCCCATACTGTGGGGAAGGGAAGGCTATACAATGTGTGTGTATAGTCCCTCTCCCCCGATAATGTGGGGAAAAGAACGTTATACAATGGGTGTATATAGTGCCCTCCCCATACTGTGGGGAAAAGAACGTTATACAATGGGTGTGTATAGTCCCCCCCCCCTACTGTGGGGAAGGGAAGGTTATACAATGTGTGTGTATAGTCCCCCTCCCCCGATAATGTGGGGAAAAGAACGTTGTACAATGGGTGTGTATAGTGCCCCCCCCTACTGTGGGGAAGGGAAGGTTATACAATGTGTGTATATAGTCCCCCTCCCCCGATAATGTGGGAAAAAGGTTATACAATAGGTGTGTATAGTCCTTCCCCGTACTGTGGGGAAGGGAAGGTTATACAATGGGTGTGTATAGTGCCCTCCCCATACTGTGGGAAAGGGAAGGTTATACAATGGGTGTGTATAGTCTCCCTCCCCCGATAATGTGGGGAAAAGGTTATACAATGGGTGTGTATAGTGCCCTCCCCATACTGTGGGGAAGGGAAGGTTATACAATGGGTGTGTATAGTGCCCCTGCCCGATAATGTGGGGAAAAGGTTATACAATGGGTGTGTATAGTCCTTCCCCGTACTGTGGGGAAGGGAAGGTTATACAATGGGTGTGTATAGTCCTCCCCCATACTGTGGGAAAGGGAAGGTTATATAATGGGTGTGTATAGTGCCCCCCCCCATATTGTGGGAAAGGGAAGTTTATACAATGGGTGTGTATAGTCCTCCCCCATACTGTGGGAAAGGGAAGGTTATACAATGGGTGTGTATAGTCCGCCCCATACTGTGGGGAAGGGAAGGTTATACAATGGGTGTGTATAGTCCGCCCCATACTGTGGGGAAGGGAAGGTTATGCAATGGGTGTGAATAGTCCTCCCCCATAGTGTGGTAAAAAGAAGGTTATACAATGGGTGTGTATAGTGCCCTCCCTATACTGTGGGGAAGGGAAGGTTATACAATGGGTGTGTATAGTCCCTCCCACACACATACTGTGGGAAAGGAATTGTTGTTTAACAACATGTCACACATTTTGGGTGTCTAATACAATGAAAGCCCTCTGGACCGGACACCAATGGGATCAAATTAAAAGTCTGGGTTTAAAGGTATCCAATTTAGAGAGATTATATTTTGTACTGATTTTAAAAAATGGACATGAAAAATGTTGTTTTGAGAAAATTCTGGTCTACTGAGGGCCGGCTTAAAAGGGTGTCTGCTGTATATGTTTATTTTTAGACAAGACAGTACATATTATGGTCTTTGATGTGCCAGTCATGAGGGGGGACTGGTTGCATTTGGAAAAACAACTGAGTCTATAGAATAGAATAGGTATAGGATAACGCACGCCTCCGAGGTTATGGTTGGGATAGTAAAACCCGAGGGAAGAAAGGTTTGTGAAAGTAAGACCTGAGGGCGAAGCCCGAAGTCTTACTTTCACAAACCTTTCTTCCCTCGGGTTTTACTATCCCAACCATAACCAAGGAGAAGTGCGTTATCCAACATACAAATCGTTAATAAGTGTTGTTTATTCTGCGTTTTATGATAAAGCAATTTTTATTTGGAAAACAAAACCCCAACAATCTTTCCCTCGTCGAAAAAATAGACCAGTCGACAGTTTCATTGAATTCACCTATGCACGTGCACGAGTTGGGTCAGCCCACATGTGTCGAGAGAAGTCACGTGACTATCACTGGAATTTCTCGTGCGGTACACCGCGTGGTCATATTCGCAAATGCAGTGGACTGTCATGGACCGAGGTTTTACTTCTGTGGTAAAACCTGCGTTGGAGGTTTTACTTCTGTGGTAAAACCTGTGACTAGGTTTTACTTCTGTGGTAAAACCTTCAATGAAGTTTTACCTAGAATATAATCATCATCCAATAGCATAGGGGTAATTCGGGATAGGTTTGTATAACAGAATAGATGTTTAAACTGAGTCTATAGAGGCTAATCAATCCATCACTGCATCTGAGATGAGCACTTTAAAACTTACCACTGTGCTACATCTCACTTCCCCTCCCCATATACACACAATAGGAAAAAAATAGCTTTAAAAAATCCCACCTGTTACTATCATTAATAATTGAAGGATGACTTACATGCACTTATCATCAAGAAAGAAAAGGAATATTTCCATAACAACAACTCAGCATGTTTAAACTACAGCTGTTTTCTTTAACATATACAGTGAAAACCCTCTAAAATGGACACCCTAAAGACCAAGTAAAATGTCTGGTTTTTGAGAGGTTTTAGAGAGGTTATGTTCTATATTGAATTTTAAAAAGGGACTGAAAAATGTCCAGGTTTGAGAGGTTTTACTGTAGTTATTTTGAGGGAACCTGCTACCCTCAGGTCAGGTCATATGGCTTTACATGCATATTCAGAGCATGCTGTTCTAGCGCACGCCTGTCATGGATACAGGTGTTGGCCCCTCCACATGAAAGGTTTTGGGGTGGGTGACAGGAGGGACCGCCCATGCTGGCAAATGCAATGGAGCACCAGCAGACCGACCAAGGTCCGTGGCAGGCAAGGCACTTGTAGTGCTATTGAATTTTGAATATTCCATAGGATTTTTATAAAAAAAATTAATGACATCACTAGAGCACATTGATTTATTAATCATCGGCTATTGGATGTCAAACATATGGTAATTTTTTATATAATCATAGAGAGGAAACCCGCTACATTTTTTTATTAGTAGCAAGGGATCTTTTATATGCACCATCCCACAGACAGAATAGCACATACCACAGCCTTTGGTATATCAGTTGTGGTGCACTGGCTGAAATGAGAAATAGTCCAATGGGCCCACTGATGGGGATCGATCCTAGACTGACCGTGCATAGGCATACGCGTTACCACTGGGCTAAGTCCCACCTACTATTAATTCATGCATCAGTCCATACTGGATTAATAAGTATTGTGTTAGCTGTTAAAAAAGCATCAGTCCATACTGGATTAATAAGTATTGTGTTAGCTGTTAAAAAAAGATCAGCACACTGTCCTGGGCACACACTTCAGCTATCTAAGCTGTCTCTTCAAGACAGAGGGTTTTTTGTTAGTGAGAGAGAAGAGGGTGTAGTGGTCTTACACCTACCCATTGAGTTGTTGAAACTTGCTCTGGGTGGGAGCCGGTACCGGGCTGCAAACCCTATACCTACCAGCCTTATATCTAATGGCTTATCTAAGATGCCACCAAGGTCGGTAGTCTCTAGGATGGAATGAGCTGATTTGTCTAATTCCCCTCTGTCACCACAGTGTAGCTTCGTGTGTAGGGGAGTCAAACTGGCCACTCAAATTGTCTGCCACATGCCTTTGAGAAGTGAAAATTTGTATAACCCATTTATTGGTTATAAGCAAAAATAAATTCAGATAGCACATTTCCTTTTTTGAATAACCTGTCCACATAAATGATGTCCTTAGTTTAATGTGTGAACGAAAAATAGATTACACAACATTTGACCTGTACGTGTGAGCTACATGTGTATGTGTGAATGAAACATAGATTACACAACATTTGACCTGTACGTGTGAGCTACATGTGTATGTGTGAATGAAACATAGATTACACAACATTTGACCTGTACGTGTGAGCTACATGTGTATGTGTGAATGAAACAATCATTCTCACAAGCTTTAGAGACCTGGGCCCATATTTTCCAAGCTATTATAGAGCTACAAAATTGTAAAACATCAGTATGGCGTGTGCTGTATCGAGGTCATAGACTATGATGGTTTTACGATTTCATAGCGCTTAAATACATGTAGCTTCAAAAATCACTGGCCTGTACCCCAAATTACAGACAGACACAGACACACACACACAGCACATTCACTCACACACACACACACACACACACAGCACAACACATTCACAAACACACACACAACACAACACATTCACAAACACACACACACCACACACACATACACAGAGCACAACACATTCATACACACACAAACACACATTCACACACACACACACACACACACAGAGCACAACACACTCACACAGCACAATAACACACACAAGAGATCGAGAGAGAGAGAGCACAGCATGCTCACACAGGACACCACACACATACATACACACACACACAGAGACACTCACAAACAACACACATCACAGCACACTCACATACACACAGCACAACACACATGCATAACACACACACATAAATAATCTACAAACTGTCCATATGCTAATAATTCATATCACAGTCTGGTGTAGTAGTTAGAATGGGAAATATCCCCATGATTCCACAGATAGGTATTGATCCCATAACACATCATTCAGGTTCAAACTAAGTCACATGTTACTACATTTGTATTCCTAGATTTTTCGGTTCTTGTTTTCTTTTATTGTTTTATTTATTATGGGCATTAAATAATGTGCTGCCGAATGCCTGTTACTCAAACCACCTGAGGATAGAGCTCGCTGTAACTAAATGAATTAGCTACAGAATCAAGTTAAATCTGGCTCAATCGGCAATAGGAAGCAAACAAATTTACGTCTTTCTTCGACAAAATTAATTACCGAGTACCAAATGAGAACAAATTATAAACATGATGTGTTGTAAGATCGAATCCACTGATATTTTCACTCCAGCATCATGGAAACTAGCTGCTAACACAAACAACATTTTAGTCAAAACATCGTAAAACACAAATACTTACATATTACCTTCTATACTTGTGGCTTCTTAACTGAAGAATAAATAATTGAAATACTGTCCGTACTGAGACAACAACCGAGATTCAATTTTGATTTAATTAACCTTGGTGACAACATGATATTTTCAGAAAATGAAGCCAGTAAATTAAACTGCCAGCACTGCTGTACGAGAAATACTTTCAGAGGCAGTATGTGTGTGGGAGGAAATTACATCCATCATTCACCCACAGAACAGAACAAGTTCATTTTATTTCCATTAGAAGAAAAGAAAACAAACGTGTTTAATGATACATCAGAATACTAGTACATATATTTATAATTTTGGTGAGCCCATTCTCATTCCAGCCAGTGCACCACAACTAGTATATTAAAGGCCTTGGTATGTGCTATCCTGTCGGTGGGATGGTGCATATAAAAGATCCCTTGCTGCTGCTGAACAAATGTAGCGTTTTTTTCTCTAGGACTATATATATGTCAAAATTACCAAATGTTTGACATCCAATAGCCCATGATTAATAAATCAATGTGCTCCAGTGGTGTTGTTAAACAAAAATCCAAAAACTTACAAATTTGGCTATTTGATGTCTAAACATTTTTGACATTGCACTCCCTGTGAAGAAACATTTCTGCATCTGCCCCTGAATCTTAATTAGGCCAAAAAAAAAAAAAAAAAGAGTTGGTGATACCTGAAAAATGCGCCCGCCCCTGAATTTATTATATTTTTTAATTTTGTTAAAAACTGTTAAAAATGCATCGAGATACATGTAGCAGCAATTCAACTTTCGTAAGCACCGTAACGGGTTAAACTATCACCAGTGAATAGCGGCCAGTGAAAGAACTACAACATCCAGGCGCATGCACTGTTGGCTGCTATTCCCACAAACAAAATGGTCTCCAGGGTTTTATAAAGTTTTTCACACAAAAATAAATAAATAAATTCAGGGGCGGATGCATTTTTCAGGTATGGGCGGGGACGATCACCAACTCTTTTTTTTTTATTTGGCCTAATTACACATATACAATTAAGATTCAGGGGCAGATGCAAAAATGTTTCTTCACAGGGAGTGCAATGTCAAAAATGTTTAGACATCAAATAGCAAAATTTGTAAGTTTTTGGATTTTTGTTTAACAACACCACTGGAACACACAAAATGGTCTCCAGGGTTTTATAAAGTTTTTCACAGAAAAAAACCCCACGCCCACCCTGATTTGTGTGATCAAAAGGACGATCACCAACTTTTTTTAA
This sequence comes from Gigantopelta aegis, assembly GCF_016097555.1. NCBI lineage: Eukaryota > Metazoa > Mollusca > Gastropoda > Neomphalida > Peltospiridae > Gigantopelta > Gigantopelta aegis. The sequence goes on along the minus strand of NC_054700.1, from coordinate 23,504,293 downwards.
TTATTTGGCCTTATAATAAATACTATAATATATTAATAATAAGTTCCTGATCTTGAATTCATTGAATTATAAAATCAAGTCAAGACTACAATTTTCAGAAGCCTGTTGGTGATGTTATGTTCTATTTTCTTATCTCTCAAACATGTTTATTTTCTTTCAACATTCAAATTTAAAAACGTGCTATCTCACACGGTTTGTATTTTTACAAATTAATAAACACAATTCTGATTGGCAGAATGTCAATAATGATGCTATTTTTTGTTTCAACAGTAAAATTTAACACAGGTATTTGCCAAAGATTCTATTTCAGAAATCAATAACATAAGTAGAGTAAAAACAAAAGACTATTTATTTCAAACATTATTTTCAGTCTACTAATGTTCTGACTGCATTAGTGTTTTCTTCCTTCAAAGTTTGAGTTGGTTTGTACTCCTATCGTATGGTTAAAATGGGCAAGATTTATTTCATTCAATACATCGCTCGTCTTATGTGCTAGGGTCATAGAATCCATCCCCCTTAGTTCACTTGTTGTGGGCTTTTACCATTCCCAACCTGTGCCCACAATTGGCATATCAAAACCCATTGTATGTGCTGTCCTGTCTGTGGGGATAGTGCCAATATAAAAAATCCTTTGCTGATAATGAAATTGTTTTTCCAGATTTCCTCTGAAGATTGTATGTCAGAGTTATAAAGTATTTGACATTCAGTAGTTGATAATAACCCTACCAGATGAGTCATTAAAGAAAACTTTTTTCCTTTTAAAAAAAGTTTTAGCTCTTTAAAAAACCTATTGGAAGCAATAATTAACTCAAATAAGGAAGAGAATTGTTTATGTAGTAGTGTTTCTATAATTTATTAAAATTAAAGATAAAAATACATTTAATAAAAACAAAAAGTTAAAAATTTGTTTTATTTAACACCACTGGACAACATTGATTTATTAATCATTGGCTATTGGATATCAAACATTTGGTAATGTTGACATAGTTTAGAAAGGAAACCCACTACATTTTTTTATTAGTAGCAAAAGATCTTTTATATGCACCATCCCACAAACAGGAAATCATACTACAGACTTTGATACGCCATTTGTGGTGCACTGTCTGTAATGAGAAATAGCCCAATTATGGGACCACCGATGGGGATTGATACCAGACCAACCATACAAAAACAATGTACATAATGCTACAGTCCCAATATGGGACCACCGATGGGGATTGATACCAAACCAACCATACAAAAACAATGTACATAATGCTACAGTCCCAATATGGGGAGTCTGGAAATGAGATTATACACTTTTAACTCTTTTTTTCTGGTCGGTTCGCCCTTATTACTAGTTCACCCCGAGTCATTTTGAACAGGGTCGAATCGTACCTCTAACCGAGTCGGTTCGCCCCTATTACTAGTTCACCCCGAGTCGTTTTGAACAGGGTCGAATCGTACCTCTAACCGAGTCGGTTCGCCCTTATTACTAGTTCACCCCAAAGTCCTTTTGAACAGGGTCGAATCGTACCTCTAACCGAGTCGGTTCGCCCCTATTACTAGTTCACCCCGAGTCCTTTTGAACAGGGTCGAATCGTACCTCTAACCGAGTCGGTTCGCCCCTATTACTAGTTCACCCCGAGTTCTTTTGAACAGGGTCGAATCGTACCTCTAACCGAGTCGGTTCGCCCCTATTACTAGTTCACCCAGAGTCCTTTTGAACAGGGTCGAATCGTACCTCTAACCGAGTCGGTTCGCCCCTATTACTAGTTCACCCCGAGTCCTTTTGAACAGGGTCGAATCGTACCTCTAACCGAGTCGTTTCGCCCTTATTACTAGTTCACCCCGAGTCCTTTTGAACAGGGTCGAATCGTACCTCTAACCGAGTCGGTTCGCCCTTATTACTAGTTGACCCCGAGTCCTTTTGAACAGGGTCGAATTGTACCTCCGAGTCATTTCGCCCGTATTACTAGTTGAACCCGAGTCGTTTTGAACAGGGTCGAATCGTACCTCTAACCGAGTAGGTTCGCCCTAATTTTAATTTTTTTAATAAAGTACATTTATTCATTGATTTGTCTTATATCCATTGATTTTTAGATTTCACACATTGCAATCTATATTGTGTGTTTATATTTACAAATAAAAATGTTATAATTTTGTTTATTTCCAATATCATTTACTCAAGCCAAAAACAGAAGGAAAAAAAAAGACTTCAAAACTATAATAAATATATCTATTTTGGGGGGGGCGAAATGACTTGGTACAAATGAGATTTAGGGGGAACCAACCCTGGGTGAATAGGACCAAGGGCGAAACAAAGCAGGGTTCGAAATGGTTTTAGGGCGAAACGACCTGGAATCCTTTTTTCTGGTGTTAGGAAAATTGCAACATACTTATATGTTGCTAAATTAAGTTGATGAGTGCAATTTGTTTTTTTAATACAGATTTCTTATCATGAACACAGATGGAACCATTGAAATGTTTTTGATGGCTTTTGGTGGGTGATTATGTTGGTATAAAAAATGAAGATAAAATCAGGAGTGAAGATGTTATTTAGTGCAGCATTAGAGGCCCTTGCATTGTCAAACAGAGTTCAAGTAGATATGAATGAACTCACAGTTAGGAGCTGTAATTATAGCTCTATAGGTATTCCTCTGTTAACCTATAAGCATGTGCATTCAAATACATGTGGGATAGAACGTAGCCTAGTTGTAAAGCATTCGCTTGATGTACGGTCAATTTCAGATCAATTTCAGTCAGTGGGCCCATTGGGCTATTTCTTGCTAAATCCAGTACACCACAACTGGTATATCAAAGGCCGTGGAATGTGCTATCCTGTCTGTGGGATGGTGCATATAAAAGACACCTTGCTATACTAATGGAAAATTTTTGCAGGTTTCCTCTCTGAGATTATAATATTTTGGTAATTCTGACAAGTAGTCATCAAAGGAAACCCGCTACATTTTTCCATTAGCAGCAAGGGATCTTTTATATGCACTTTCCCACAAACAGGAAAGCACATACCATGACCTTTGACCAGAGAAAAACCCAATCAGCTGAATGGATCCACCGAGGTGGTTCGATCCTGTGCCACAAGCACCCGAGATGAGCACTCAACCGACTGAGCGGAATCCTGTCCCCCCTGGTTGGCATGGAGACAAAACATTACAGTTACATGTATCAGTCATATGGCATCAAACATATGGTTACGGATCATACAGTTAGCAATGGGCTACTCTTTCCAATTAGCAGCAAGGGATCTTTTATATACTGCATCCCAGACAGGATAATACATACCACATCCTTTGTTAAATCAGTTGTGGATTACTGGCTGGAATGAGAAAATATCCCAATGGCCCCACCGACGGGGACTGATCCTAGACTGACTGCGCATCATGCCAGCACTTTACCGCTTGGCTACATGGCCTGTCCCTCCACTGAAGTGAATCAATCCTATGATTCATGGCACCTCAGGAACACATTGGGCTCTATCCAAAGGAAGGCCACTTCAAATGTGTAATTTTTAACTGCTAATTCAATCATGGTGTCTACCAAACATGATTTGCATCCCACAAACTCGGAGTATAGTCTTAGAATTGAAATATCTGGAGAATTTTGACCTAAATGTACCAAAACAATCTGATTATCAAAGTCTGTCAATATTTAGAGGTTAGTTTCTGTTTTAGTAGTAGTTAGGGAATTGTGTTTTGTGCACAGCACCATAAATTTTTATTACAAGTAGGTTGACCTTGTAGCCTTTTAATTAAATACCTTTCCAAAATGTTATAAAAAAACAAAAAGGTTGACCTCTGTACCATTTAAATTAGCCAGCTCTTGAAGTTAGAACAAACAAAATTTTAAAATGGAATAAAAAAAAAAAAAATCCTCTTTTGAGACCGGCCTCAGTGGCGTCGTGGTTAGGCCATCGGTCTACAGGCTGGTAGGTACTAGGTTCGGATCCCAGTCGAGGCATGGGATTTTTAATCCAGATACCGATTCCAAACCCTGAGTGAGTGCTATGCAAGGCTCAATGAGTAGGTGTAAACCACTTGCACCGACCAGTGATCCATAACTGGTTCAACAACGGCCATGGTTTGTGCTATCCTGCCTGTGGGAAGCGCAAATAAAAGATCCCTTGCTGCTAATCGGAAAGAGTAGCCCATGTAGTGGCGACAACAGGTTTCCTCTCAAAATCTGTGTGGTCCTTAACCATATGTCTGACGCCATATAACCGTAAATAAAATGTGTTGACGTCAGTAATAAAAAGGCACCAACACCAGTAAAAATAAAAAGGGCATTCCCCATTTACAAGTTCTGGTCCAGATCACACATATATGTATGTATGATACAAGATAAACTTATCACATGATTTGAAAATGTCTTTATTACTAGAGTAAGATTTAAGAGGTATGTAATAAAAAGGTTTTACACAAATGTTCGGGATGATCCTGGTAGGGCCTCCACGAGTCCAAAATATTGGACTCAAGTACTCGAGGGTCAAACCTGAACCAGACCCAAATACCCAACACTTACACTAGATGATAATGAGACTACAGAATAAAGTCATATAGCATAGAGCTGAATCTGGATGCCAAATCATGCCATGCATTCTACACATTCGACTTTTGTTTTCCATCCATGTCTCCTAGCCCAATAATATAACTGGCAGAAAGCACATGGCAAAATGCCGTAAAAATATAATTAATTACTCCTCTCAATTGCTCGGGTACTCAAGTCCTGTAAACGGACATAAGTCTTACTGGACTCGGCCCATGCCCGAGTACTTGTGGATACCCTAGATCCTGAAAGCTGCTTGAATAGTCATCATAAAAACTAGACAGAACCATTTGTCAGGAAACATCTGGCCATTTTCCACCTCAAAATAAACTTTTTTTTAAAGTTGTCTTTCAAAATTTTGTTTATTGCAGGGTTTCTGCCAGAGGGTAAAACGGGTATTTGTTCATTTTTTGTTTTTTAAGTAAACCTTTTGACAAAATTAATCACTCTTATCATTGCTATATGATTTTCTTAACCCTAACCCTAAACTTAACCCATTTTCTTTCTGGGGGAGGCCCCTCATACCCTCTCTGTTGACTGTGGTTGAATTTCTTTCTTGCAGAAACACTGTACATGTGTATTGTCAACTGGTATTATCTAATGGGTATAGAATAGATAAGATTGTGATCTGGAATTGGGATTACTATCCTCAGCTATCTGGGCTGTCGGTCCAGGTCAGGGCTTACTGGCATTTTCATTTCAACTTATTTTCGTACTGATATCCAATTAAGATTCAAACACACTGTCCTGGGCACACACCTCAGCTATCTGGGCTGTCTGTCCTGGACAGTGGGTTAGTTGTTAGTAGTAAAAGCTTGCTCTGGGTGTGAGCCGGTACCGGGCTGCAAACCCAGTACCTACCAGCCTTGGTTACTGGCAATGGTTAGTGAGAGAGAAGTTACATGTAGTCTTACATCTTACCACTGAGGTAAGAGCTGGTACTGAGGTGCGAACCCAGTACCTACATGTACCAGCCATAGAAGTCTGATGGCTTATAACCATTATATACATCCAGGGCTGGTATCTTTTATCTTACAGTCTAAAGCATTCATTAGGACTGACATTCAAAAACTGATGACTATGGAGTACAAAGTAATAAGTCAAAGTCAAAACCAATTAATGATGTATTATTTACATTTAATGAATTTCTGGCAGACCCATGACCTATCGAATAAAAATGTGTTTGCTTCACACCTCCCCATTTCTAAAACAGCATTTATGTTCATAAATCAATATAAATATGACAGTCTATTGACTTTACATGGCACTGCATATTATGACATTGCACCTCTAATTGACTTTAATCAACAAAAATGTTTCTGGATCATTTGATGTCTGTACAATGTATGTCATGACTCTGAGCACTGATTGGAATGGGAAATAACACAATGAAAAGGAATACTTATTTAACAACACCTCAGCACATTTTAAACTATGGCTGTTTGATGTATAATAAGTGGTTATTTTGATTTTTGGTCAGTAAAGAAAAAGAGTGGAAACCTGCTGTTGCCACATGTGGCTATGGGACTGCTAATGAAAAAACAGCAAGGGATCTGTTATATGCAATTTCGCATACACAGGACAGTATATACTATGGTCTTTGAAGGGATTGTCCTAAGTGTACATCCATTTCAGACTAAAAGTATTTTTGTCAACTAAACTGACATATTAAATACATTTCTTGTTCAGAATACCAGTGTCTATACATATATTTCAAATTCATCTGGGTGATCCTTTTTGTTTTATTTACTTACTTTTACAATATACGCAAAATGAATGTATGACAGGCGTTGAAGATGCCAACAGCTGGGGTGGGGTGGGGTTGGATGAGATGGGGTGGTGTAGGGTGAGATGACTAATATATTAATTTGCCTTTCAAGTAGGGATGCATAGTTTTTAGAGTTCATGGGTAGGCAGCTAAGTGCACGCTTCTTACAATATTAAGCGAAATAAACCAGCTCCAATGCTGCAACCAGCATTTCAAATTTGAACTCTTATATATTAATTTTGAAAACTCGAACTCCCTGAAACTCGAATATCAAGTTATTGAAGTTTGGCTGTATATATATACATATATATATATATATATACAGTCAAACTTCAATAACTCGATATTCAAGTTTCAGGGAGTTCGAATATATATATATCCAATGTTTATGGTTGGAACGGGGGAAAAAACACAAGATCCATCACACCTCAGGCAAATGTTGTAGTGCTGAACTAAATGTCACTCCCAATGGATTCAATTGGTAAATTCAGAATAAAAGTATCTTTTACAGGCCTTGACCTTAAGGAGTTTTTTTTGTTTTATCATTAGCAATCCCATAACCTACCCCGGTACATGTATGTGGCATCAGCAGGTTTCCACTCTTTTTCTTTACTAACCATACATCAAAATAACCATATATTATACACCAAACAGCCGTAGTTTAAAATGTGCTGAGGCTACCACGTTATAAAATCTTGTAGCCCTCAGTAAAAAATGGTAGCCCCATAACTTTAATTTTAAAAAAATTTAAAAGAGAGAAAAAAGAAAAATCATTTATTTTTATTTTAAAATGTTGTTTTAGGGTGTATTTTTTTAATACTAAAATACTACCACTGGCTAATATACTGCTTTATTTCACTAAATCATATTGCGCAATCGCCACCTGTGGGTCAGACAAAGGGAGCAATCGGTTTAAACAATATTTATTTGCAGATCAAATTTGGGATTGGCCAACAGGCAAGTGCCTATATTAAGGCCTCTCCCTATATTTAACAAATATACATGTTATACATCAAGATGGCTAGAACAATATTACAATAAAGATAACACAAATAGTTGGGGGAATAGAAGAGAGGAAGGTGTAGAAGAAACAAAGAATAAATAGCAAACAGTTAGAATGGTTAAATGGTTAATTGGTCTCGAAATGCTTACTATTAATAAGAAAATTCTGAACAGATTTAAATATAGAGATATTACCTTGGACACTTAAATTAGAATCTCTAAATAGTAAAGTATGACATTACTATTCTCTCTATTTATACAAGAAACATTTAAAAAAAAAAGAAAAAAAAAGGGAAAACATCCTGAGCATCAAGTCAAAAATAATTTCAAATCAACTTTCTAGACAACATAATAAGCATCAAATCAAAAGTAATTTTCTGGAGACAATAATGAGTCTAACCACAACATTTTTAATACATATAATTATTTTATATAAACACTAGGCCTATCTATAAACAGCACAATTTTTTAAATAATAATTAAATTATATAATATATAGTATATATTATATAATTTAATTATTATTTAAAAAATTGTGCTGTTTATCAGATCTATGTTGATTGTATAATGTACATCACTAAAAAAAACCTGAAAGTTATTATATATGCATTATTAAATATCCTTTCATAAATGATAAAATAGTTCGTGAAAAAAATGTTTAGTATATTTGAAACTGGATTATTTATATTATTTGTAATTAAAAGATTAAAAAAGAAATCTTGAATATTCTTTCATTTTAATATTACATGTATTGTATACATGTATATACAGTCACAAATTGTTTTAAATGGAGTAATATTGCAAAGCAATTTTATATTAATCACACACATGCATTATAATAGTAAAGTGCAATCATTCCCCATGGACTGAGTACACTAAGAAAATCCCTTTAAAAAACTTACATCATGCAAAATCCTTGTAAAACTCTTACATCAATGTGTCACAAAGTATCACAGCAGCTGTATGTCCTCTAAGCCGAAAACAAATCTGTCAAATATATAACCCTCACATTTCGTAACAAGCTCTCTCGTTGTAAATGCCACCTAACAGGAGCAAGTGGGACCGAGTGCACTGATTTGTGTTATGCCCGCTCCACTGCCGCCACCACCGATTACTCTTTATGATAAATGTGATGTGCAGGTTCCTACGAGGAGCCTCTGTACGCTGCCTTCAATATCGGAGACAAGAAAAAGGGTAATATTGATTGTGACAAAGTTCTTATTCATCAAATATGCTGATCAAACTGAGGCCAGTGCGCAGGGAAAGACCAGAGTTCAGGAGAAGAAAGTATTGATCCAAGATTGTGGGCACCATGAGTTTATTAAAGCCAGTGAAAAAAAAGAGAGAGAAAAGAGGAAGGCAAATTTGGACTCATAATAAAACAGATTTAAATGTGTACATTCTTCTAATGGAATTAAACAGGACTCACCCTGCCCATTCATAATAAAGCAGATTTAAATGTGTACATACCTCTAATGGAATTAAACAGGATTCACCCTGCCCATTCATAATAAAGCAGATCTAAATGTGTACATACCTCTAATGGAATTAAACAGGATTCACCCTGCCCATTCATAATAAAGCAGATTTAAATGTGTACATACCTCTAGATATGACTATACCAAATAAAATCCCATAGATGACCATGTTAACGTTTGTGTTTAAAAACACTATAATGCAATACATCAACCAAACTATGACCCATCAGTACTACAACCCCTACCTCAAAGTATTAACTGAAGAAAATGGTACATTTCATGGCTCATTTTCGGTATAACCAAATGTTTTTACAACACCCCTAGTTTCGCACAAAATTTGAGTACCTTTTTTTTTACAGGTACCCCATACATGTTCCAACCACAAGGCTACTTGACACAGTGGTACTAGATGAAATAAAATTTCATACATTTTTAGCCCACATGAAGCTAATTGTTTTTACAACCAACACACTCACATTTATAACCAATCACAGGACTATCAAAAGTTCGGAACACCTCAAACTTTGACCCAGCCGAAAATTATTTGGTTTAGTACTGATAACATACATTTTTCAAAAGGTGGCGAATCATGTGTTTTTATGACAACCAGGATCTAGTGTCTTCTGACATAAACTAACAACCTCACTGAAACTGTTGTTTCTACAGTGCAACCTAATATAATGTACACTTTACAAGGCACATGTATTGAATACAGTTTTGTACAAATGCAATATAAAATATTTTAAAAACAATTAAAAAAATATAATACTCCTGAAGATATTTACTGTCAGATGGGTGTGTGTTCTCAGCTATATATGTAGAGACAACATGGATATTCAGAGTACCTCAACTCCTTATACTTATTCCATTGAAACACATGTACTTGAGTGACCCCTAGATTAAGAAGACCTTAATAGACACATCAAAGAAATATCAGTATTAAAAAAATACAATGTCCGAGGAAGGAAAAATCAACATAACTGCACCTGTAAGAAGTAATGACTTAATGTCCTGCACATCAATGATGGAGGGAAATCTTGTATGCTGAGTGAGGGTGTCTTCAAGTTACCAGGTGCAGGAATTTAAAATCCATCAGCTATGCTGATTTTCAAATTGGACCATCAAAACCATTGGCAACCACTAATATTCCTGACTATATTTTATGTATACCCTACTGTAGATGGAGGTTTTAAATATTTGTGATATCTGGAATTATCATGCAGCTTTCACATATTTATTTTTGATTCATTACTAAAAAAAACCTGTTTTTAAATGACATAATTACCCGAACATCTATTTTATTGCATTATTTTCTAATCCAGATCAATACAATATGTATATTGGATGTATTCCTATGATCTGTAATCCAGCATATTAGTTAGCTTATTAACATTAGATAATACAGCTTTAACAATAAAATAAATTATCAACTTACACCAATGTAGATAATCAAATCTGGAAAAATTGGTTCTAAATCTAGTATACACTTAAAATGCACTTCATGGGAGCAAACTAAGTAATTTTTTGTTTTTAATATTTGATCTGGAGACCTAAAGATATGTTTAACAAACTTATTGTTATGTATAAATGAGAACAGAAGGCACAATAGGGACCAAAAATTTAATTATGGCTTTGGTAAAGTTTTTCTTCAAATTAAATTTTTTTTGTGCATAAAACTACAAATTTGTCTAAAATATGACTTAGCACCCTATAAATATGTCAGAAGGACAATAAAAATCAAGGTCTTTAAAAAGTTAAGCTTTCAGAATTACATACATAAAACATTAACTATGTTTATGGAAATTAAAGACATTAACCCAATATTGGCACATGTTATTTTTAATATAAAAATAAATTGCTATTAAAATCTAAGTTCAGGTTCCCAGATATATTACCATATTTAAGAGCAGTTGTATATGGCAAGTCAAACACAATGTAAATACAAATATTCAAATCTTTATACATGTAGTATGAATTATAAGCCAAAACCAACTTTTCCTCAGTGCTAACTTTTCTTCAAACACCATTCAGAGCCATGTACAGTAATTATTGTCACAGTCAAGGTCATTGTGAATTTGCATGGCCGAGTGCCAGCTAATTAACCAAATAGTATAGTTTAATTTAATTAAATAACAAAAATCATAATATTTTTTATTATGCACTGAATATGTGCCATAGGTATGACTATAAAATAAAATCCCATAGGCAACCATGTTAATGATGTTTGTATTTAATAACAATATCAACAAAACTATGACCCATAAATATCAGTACTACAACTCCTACCTCAAAGTATTAACTGAAGAAAATGGTACCTTTCATGGTTCATTTTCGGTATAACCAGATGTTTTTACAACACTCCTAGTTTTGCATAAAATTTAAGTACTTTTTTTTACAGGTACCCCACACATGTTCCAAGCACAAGGCTACTTGACATAGTGGTACTAGATGAAATAAAATTGCATACATGTTTAGCCCAGATGAAGCTAATTTTTTTTTACAGCCAACACACTCACATTTATAACCAATCACAGGACTTGTGGTGTTAACTTCTCTATCAAAAGTTTGATTCACAGTCTGGAGCTCGACGTGTTAAGACGTGTTTGTTTCGCTTGTGCACACTGCACATGCTTTCGTGTGCTCGACTTGGGGATCCTTCATTTCATTTTTTTTGTCAACGAAATAAAGTTTTCTATTGGGATGTATGTGGCCATTGGAACTGATTGCACGCTGGAACGCTTCTTGTTTCGACAGCCTGCACCACCAGGTTGGATTCTTTTTTAGCGAGATTCCTTGCCTCCACGTCATTTCTCCAGCTGACTATGTTGACTTGTTTTATCGTGAATCATATGACGGCCATTCTGCAGAACGCCACAATTGTTCACGTTTAGTCTCTACATGTCTGAGCCTGTCCTAGCAACACTGGAAGATTGACCACCCCACTCTTACAAGAAATAGGAAGCGGGGTCGGCCCCTACTACTTTTTTCTAGACTTTACTTTGCTTTATAGTGATACCATCTCGTATCCTTCAGAGTTGGACCCGTCCGCACCACTATACCAACCCATGATGACTGGACTATAACCTAGTCTGATACTCTCTCATGTTCAGACGGATCCAGCTTCTCAAGATCTGTATTTCAGCACAACACTTCACCTTCAACGTCTAATGACTGTGAATCTAAGGGTTTTCTTGACAGGATGCAACCCATCTCATTCCTATAAGCTGTGCACCCAAATGGCCTTAACGAGGCCACTAATGTGGACATATAGATCGGACTTTAAACTTTTAGACCTTCGTTCAAAATTTGATGTCGAAATTACTTTCTTTTTTAATATTATTAAATAGTCCGATCCTCTCTTCTTTCTCTTATTTATTTTTGGACTGTCCTTCTAAAATGCTCCAAATTATATAAATATTCGGCCGAGCAGTCAATTCTTTTTATTTTTGGCTTTTTTTGAATATTAACTTTTTTACTAATTGCTATTTTCTAAATTCTGCCCATTTTCAACTCTACCCCAGCTCCCCGCCATCCCGAGTCTGGCCACTGATCTTATCAGAGGTCGGACTCTGGATGGGTGTGTTCGAAACACAGGTGGTATATGAGCACGTTAAAGTAGTTATCTATCTATCTATCAAACGTTTGGTACACATTGAACTTTGAACTTTGAACATGGAATTAAACAAGACTCACACTGCCCATTGCCAAATTAACCAATTGCTAAATTTTATACAAACATTTAGTATTTGGCTAATGCAAAGTGGTTTAAATTAGTAGATTTTTTATAATTTTCAAAGAAATACCCTACATACATGTATCTGAAAATTGGCAAAACAATTTTCTTTTCAGTGACCCCTAATAAAAATTAAAACATTTATTTATAAAGTGAAAATAGAATGAATAAATGAATGAATGAATGAATGAATGAACAATAGCCCAGTATAAAAAATACATCCGATTCAGCTAATGGGTATCAAGTATCGGGGATTGTCTGAGTAACTCTTTATTCTTGAAAAGTAATGGAGACAAGGCCCGCCAGAGCCAAGTCCCATTATTTTTCAGGAATAGAGAGTTGCGAGGATATTCCCCTACATAAAATACACCACTAAATAATAATTTTATATGAATATATGTTAGTATGGAGTTTAACACCAAAGATTTTGTTGGGTTAATTAAGTAGGGTTTCATCTCTCCATTACTGAAAAATAATGGAGTGTTAAGACAATACTGTGACTTCACAGGTGTATTTTAAACAAAGTTAATAGCCAAAAGAGAATACAGACTCCTCTAAATTGAAAAAACAACTTCAAAAGAGAAGTTTATATGATCTATAAAAAGAAAACCCCCCAAAACAAACAAAATCTAACAGATTTAAATGTATACTGCTGATGCAATCAAAGCTAAAAAAATTATTATTTACTAGAGAAAATTAAAAGTTTAAAAAAAAGAAAGATCAAAGAGAAGTTAATCTGGCCACATACCATGCAGATGACATTAAAACTGAAAGACTTTATTATAACTAATGAAAAAACAATACTGGCCTTTCAATTAAATTGAGGGATGGGATGTAGCTCAGTCGGTTGATTGCTCACTTCAGGTGCTTGCATCACAGGATCGAACCACCTTGGTGGATCCATTCAACTGAGAAAATGTAGCGAGTTTCATCTGATGACTATATATCAAAATTACTAAATGTCTGACATCCAATAGCCGATTATTAATTAATCAATGTGCTCTAGTAGTGTCGTTAAAAAAACACAACTTTAACTCTGAATTAATTTGAAACATTACCTAAACCATTATGCCAAAATTGTTTACAGGTAACCAATGTTATGTCCTGTAACCTGTAACAACCATATATATATTTTTTATATTTCATCCTAAATTTAATGCATAAACAAACAAAACTATTGTTCTAAAATTTTGATAGGTCTTGAACAAATTTTCAGCCATTTTTCAATATGTGATTAAAATTAAGAATTGTCTGTTATTGGTTGTGTATGTACCAAAAAGAAAAAACAGACAATCCTTATAATTAAATTTGAAACATACTTACTAATATAAGTTCATATTTTATTTTGATCGAATTACATTTTGGTTGTTAAACAATAATGCTCATCAGATACGATGGTCCCTACTAATATTTTTACATAGGGGTGGGAAGTAGCCCAGTGGTAAAGTGCACACCTGATGCATGGTCAGTCTAGGACTGGTATATCAAAGGCTGTTGTATGTGCTATCATGTCTGTGGGATGGTGCATATAAAAGATCCCATGCTACTAATGGAAAAATGTAGCAGGTTTCCTCTCTATGACTGTGTCAAAATGACTGTATGTTTGACATCCAGTAGCTGATGATTAATAAATCAATGTGCTCTAGTGGTGTCATTAAACAAAACAAACTTTAACAGATATGATGGTCCATAACATTATTTTTATGTTCATCAAGAAATGAACAAACTTGCGTTGTTACAGATGGACCAATTGGATGACATTAAATTGTTATGAATACAATAGAAATTTAATGATTTTCTTAAGACTGGTCTGTTTGTTTAGTGAAAACAGTACTCATACAAATGTTTTTAAAACATTCAAAGACTAAAACAAACAAGGTTAGTGCAAGCTACTTGCAGGTAATAAGTATAATGCACTAAGTAATGATTTAATTTTTACAAATAATATTAATATGATCAAAAGCATTTCATTTCAAACTATTTTTGTGTTTATATCCAATTAAGAATCAAGCACGCTGTCCTGGGCACATTCCTCAGTTATCTAGGCTGTCAGTCCAGGACAGAGGGTTAGTTGTTAGTGGTTAGTGAGAGAGAAGAGGGTGTAGCAAACCCAATACCTACCAGCCTTATGTATGATGGCTTAACCACGACACCACAGAGGCTGGTAATCAAAAGCAGACCGTGTATGAAAATAAAATTGACGAGAGTGATTGTTAGATTATAAGTAGCCACTGAAGATATTACCATATTAAGAATTGATATTTAATCTTATTGTAGTACTTTTCTTTAAAAAAAAAATTCAAATGCTAATTAATGCATGTACTAATTAACGCTGACTTGACAGTTGCGTCAACATTAATTGGTAGTCAATCGCTTCTACTCTCCATTTTTGCCCTAATTAGACTACTGCATCAGCTGGTATGTGCAATCTAATTAAAATTAGCGCCACTATTACATGTGAATCTAACAGCAGCCAGTTGGAGCTCATGTCCACCAATCCAAACCTTATTTGCAGAATCATGCCAGTGATTTGAAAATAATTTAAAAACATTCCGAATTATCCTGAGGGTATACGACATGTTTCATGTGAATTACAAATGCCTTATTTAGACCAGTAGAACTAATTTTAATCAGATTGCTAACAACACTGCATAGTCTTCAATGTCCAAGTAACATTTCGTCTGTAAATAATAATTTAAATATTGACCAATCACACTTCGCCTTTTATAATGTTATTTGGGAGCATACAAATTCAAAAAATATCGGGCCAGTCTATTTTAGTGGCCGCAGTACAGCGAACCATACCAATACGTACGGGATGGTTTTAAGGCATTCGTAATTCACATGAAACATGTCGTATACCCTCAGGATAATTCAAAATGTTTTCAAATTATTTTCAAATCACTGGCATGATTTTGCAAGTAAGGTTTTGATTGGTGGACATGAGCTCCAACTGGCTGCTGTTAGATCCACATGTAATAGTGGAGATAATTTTAATTAGATTGCTGGTATGTGCAGGTGTACATTTTCAAACTACTGCCGACTCGACAGTTGAGTCAGCGTTAATCGGTAGGTGTGTACCAAGCTTAAGGGCCTCTCCTTGAACTAGTCTAAGGGAGCGAGCCAGAGTGATAACGATGATACAATGAAGTCTACCAAAAAAAGGATGTGCAAATCTGAAGAAACACCTTGTAAAGGGATGAATGGGTGGATGGGTGGATGGATGGACAGATGGATGGTTCAATGAATGGATGGATGGAAGGAAGGATGAACGGATAGATGGATGGATGGATGAATGGACAATGAATGGATGGGTAGATGAATGGATTTAAGGGTGTATAGCACCAAATCAAATCCCATAGATGACAATAGTAACATATATGGCTCCTACCTGCAGCATATCAACTGACATATATACCATAGATATAAATACTACCACTCCTCACCCTTAAAGTGAATCAGAAAAAATGGGGGTCAAGCTACTCATTTCAGAGATAATGAGTAGCATCTATGACTACCCTAGTTCTGCACAAAATTTTAGTACTTTTGTTTTTACAGATACTCCATACATGTTTCAAGCACAAGGCAACTTGACACAGTGTTACTAAATGAAATAAAATTGCATACGGTACATTTTTGGCCGAGATAAAACTAATTTTTGTTACAACCAACACACTCACATTTATCACAAATCACAGGACTTGTGGTATTAACTGCTATATCAAAAGTCTGGTGCACCTTGATTTATGACCCAGCTTGAAGTTATTTGCTTTAGTACTACCGTATGGGTTTTAGATGTCTGTGTGTGTATGGATAGACTGATGGATGGATGGATAAGTGGAAGGATGGAAGGATGGATGGATGGATGGACATACAGATGGTTGGATGAATAATTCAGTTTTAGCTCATGTAGCTGGATGTGATCATATGCACTTTACATTTCTAACATGAATCTTCATACAAAAAGACAAGCAACATGCCATATGATATATATTAACTGCTAGTGCGAATGCACCATAAATAAATATTGTATTTGAAAAATACTACAATTGTTTTCATTAGATCCTATTTATAATACAAAGAATTGTTGAAAAAGATATCCAACTGGTGATCAATGGTATCTAGCGGCCACTATGTAGTGTTCTCTACAGTACAAATTAACCAGTATTAAAGCATATCTTAATGGGTCACTTTCTCCTACATGATTAGATAGTTGTTTAAGGCAGGTCTGTCAGCATAGTGAGAATATCACTTGTACAAAACAGTCTATATATTGTCAGTCTTCAAATAAAAAGAGTTGAAAACAAATATTAGGAATCATACAATCTCTAATGAAATATTCAACATCTTTCAGTTAGAATCAGGTAATAAAAAGTTCTGTACAAATTTAATTTCTATATGTATAGAAGGGAATAGCTGTTTATGTAACAGAAAAAAAAATCAATCTTCACTAAGAGGATTCAAACCAATGACCCTCAGTATGAGAGTTCAGCACTTTGCCAACTTAGCTAATAAGGAAATTCCCACTAGCTACAGCCAGTAGGAGCACTTTATACCGACACTACTACATTTAAACCACCCCAGTTTACTGTTTGTGTAACAGTAAAAATCAACCTCCACTGTAGGGATTTGAATGACTGAATCTCAGTATGAAAATCCAGCGCTCTACCAACTGAGCTAATAGTGAAATTCCCACTAGCTACTGCCAGTAGGAGCACTTTATACCAACACTACTACATTTATATATCTTTTATATGCACCATCTCACAGGCAGGATAGCACATACCATGGCCTTTGATATACCAGTTGGGGTGCACTGACTGGAATGAGAAATAGCCCAGGGATTGATCTCAGACTGACTGCACATCAGACGAGTACTTTACCACTGGGCTATGTCTCGCCCCTGCCATGACAGCTAGGACATTAACAATAATGTTTGTAGTGGTGGGGAAGCAAAAGTTACTGAGTGTATAATATGCTTCCCCCATGAAATTGTTATTTTTAATTGCCTCAAATGCTATTTCTTTCAGGATCTGGAGAAACAAAATAGCAATGCTTTTGAATGATCTTTTTTTTTTGTTCTTCTTTTTTGTTCTTTTTTTCTTCTTTTTTGGGGGGGTGGGGGGGGGTGGGGGGTCTTTTGAAAAAAACCTAACATTGTGTGGCACAGACAGCATCAAACCTACACCACCAAGTTCACCATGGGTGTGAACTGGTATCTGGCTATGAACCCAGCCTTAAGTTAAATACCGTAACCACTAAACCACGACACATTGATTAATTAATCATCAGCTATTGGATGTCAAACATTTGGCAATTCTGACACGTAATCATCAGAGGAAACCTGCTACATTTTTCCTAATGCAGAAAGGGATGTTTTGTATGCACTTTCCCACAGACAGGAAAGCACATACCACTGGTGCACTGGTTGTAACAAGAAAAACCCCAGTCAGTTGAATGGATCCACTGAGGTGGTTGATCAACTGACTGAGCTATCTCCCGCCCCCTACCATGGCCAGTACATCAAGTGCAAGTCAATTAGCACAGCTACATATTGTCTGTAACACCATGAACAACTGTTTTTAAGCAGTGCCAGCCAAATCTGTGGATTTGCTGACAGGAGTTTAACCTTTGAGAGTGAGGATTTAGCACCACCTATTGCAGCAACATTATCTCCCAGTCTCGGGAACTGTCTAATTTGCGTGTGTCCTCGTATATTGATCGCCTTAATAATCAGCGAGTAGTCTAACTGAACAACAGAATGAAGTCCGTTCCAGACAGGAAGCTCACCAATTAAGTACTGCACAACATTATAGCTGTGTAAGCCAAGAAGTGATGCTATAATATCATTTACTTTTTGCAAAAGACAATTTATTTTTTAAAGGCTAGGGTATATACTGTCCTGGCTTTCAGAAAGTGTATATAAAAGAACCCTTGCTGCTTTATCAGTAGCCTATGCCTGTTCTTGGATGTAATTAAATAAACATTCCTTTTTGCTCCCACTAGTTTGTTTTGTTTGACACTACTAGTACTAGAGCAGACTGATTAATCAATCCTTGGCTGTTGGATATCAAACATTTGGTAATTCTGACATGTAGTCTTCAGAGAAAACCTGCTACATTTGTTCCATTAGCAGCAAGAGATCTTTTATATGCACTTTCTCACAGACAGCACCACAACCATTGCTATATCAGTCATGGTGAAGTGGCTGAGATGTTGGGGGGGGGGGGGGGGGGGGAATCCAGTCAGAGAACGGGCCCACCGAGGGGGTTCAATCCTTTGAGAGGGGAAACCCATCTGCCTCAATACAGGCCATTCTTATCAATAAAACAGCAAGGAATCTTTTACATGTAATACATAGACACAAACACTGATATCATGTATATGTAATACACAGACATATGCTAGTCAATTGATATTTGTCACATACACAAACACTGATATCATGTATATGCAATACACAGACATATGCTAATGAAATGCTATGTCACATACACAAATATTGATAGCATGTATATGCAATACACGGACATCCCAAACAAAAATTGCAAGCTTAATAAATAGCTGGTAACAATCTTGCGGCAAGGTAGTAACTACCGCGTTTAGAGCTAGTATTTGGAACCTTTTTACAACCTTGCTGCAAGCTTGCGACGAGCTTCTTGCAAGCTTGCGACGAGCTTCTTGCAAGCTTGCGACAAGCTTCTTGCAACCTTGCCGCAAGCTTGTTGCATGCTTGCGACGAGCTTCCTGCAAGCTTGTTGCATGCTTGCGACGAGCTTCCTGCAAGCTTATTCAGTTTAAGCTAGTATTAGGAACCTTTTTACAACCTTGCCGCAAGCTTGCGACGAGCTTCCTGCAAGCTTGTTGCAAGCTTGCGACGAGCTTCCCGCAAGCTTATTCAGTTTAAGCTAGTATTTGGAACCTTTTTACAACCTTGCTGCAAGCTTGCTACGAGCTTCCCGCATGCTTGCGACAAGCTTCCCGCATGCTTGCGACGAGCTTCCTGCAAGCTTGCGACGACCTACCTACAAGCTTGCATCACCCAAACAAAAATTGCAAGCTTAATAAATAGCTGGTAACAACCTTGCGGCAAGGTAGTAACTACCGCGTTTCGAGCTAGTATTTGGAACCTTTTTACAACCTTGCCGCAAGCTTGCGACGAGCTTCTTGCAACCTTGCGATGAGCTTCCTGCATGCAAGCTTATTCAGTTTAAGCTAGTATTTGGAACCTTTTTACAACCTTGCCGCAAGCTTCCCGCAAGCTTGTTGCAACCTTGCCGCAAGCTTGCAGGAAGCTGGTCGCAAGCTTGCGACGAGCTTCCCACAAGCTTATTCAGTTTAAGCTAGTATTTGGAACCTTTTTACAACCTTGCTGCAAGCTTGCGACGAGCTACCTGCAAGCTTGCAACAGGCTACCCGCACGCTTGTGACGAGCTTCCCGCAAGCTTGCAACAAGCTTCCTGCAAGCTTGCGACGATCTACCTACAAGCTTGCATCAGTGGCAGCCATCTTGCATCTTGTATAATTCTTTAAAAAACTCAACAATGGTTTTAAAGTGAAAAACATGAACAGTTAAAACAAAAAAATAGGTGCTACATGTTGTCAGATACTTAGGCTACAAAATTAGTTTACCTTTCTGATAGACATGTTCCATTTATGTGGGATAGTCTTGACTAAACTAATATGCTAAAAAGCTCCTGGTCCTATATTCTTCTTCTTCTTCTTCTTGTTTTAGGTTATATTCCTCCACTATCTGGAGATCCACACTGTGGTGTAAAGTCATTTGTTTGTTTCTTCTTGTTTTCTTTTTTCTCCTGTTCCACCAAGCAGGATTCAACCAAACTTGGTCCAAATGATCCTCTTATAGACCTGACCAAGTGTTATTATTTTTCAGGCCAATAAAAATTCCAAGATGGCCGCCCTGGCCTCTGAATAACTGAGACATTTTTAACTTTTACTCAAGTTCCACCATGCAAATTTAAACCATATGTATTCCTAATGATCCTCTCATGGCCCTGACCAAGTTTGTTATTTTTTCGGGCAGATTTAAAATCAAGATAGCTGTCCTGGCCTCTGATTGACAGAGACATTTTTTTGGCTTCTTTTCAAGGTCCATGCACCAGGCAGGTTTCAATCAAACTTAGTCCAAATGATTCTCTCATGACTTACTAAGTGTTGTTATTTTTGTGGCTGATTCAAAATCCAAGATGGCCACCCTGGCCTCTGATTGGCTCAGACATTTTCAACATCTTCTCAAATTCCACCAGGCTAATTTCAACCAAACATGGCCCATGTCATCTTCTCATGGCCATGCATATATTATTATTTTTCGGGCCAATTGAAAATCCAGTTATTACAAGATGATTCTGTTTTAACCATATTGTATTATCATTTGTATGTATTAATATTAATTTTGTTTTAATTATTATTGTAAATACTATCTAAATCTGTAACATGTATGTTTGGTTGTTTAGCCACTGTTCCCACTGAATTTGATAAATCATATGAGAAGTTATGAATTAAAAAAAAATAACCATGAAAATTATTTGGACGTAGCTTTTTCTCCACAAGTGTAGACATGCTTTCACAGTTGAAGATATACATGCAGCAAGCTTACAAAAATGAAAACATGCTTGCAGGAAGCTTGCACAGTTGAAGATATGCATGCAGCAAGCTTGCAAAATGAAAACATGCTTGCGGGAAGCTTGCACAGTTGAAGATATGCTTGCAGCATGCTAGCAAAAATGAAAACATGCTTGCGGGAAGCTTGCACAGTTGAAGATATGCATGCAGCAAGCTTGCGCATACTTTCACAAATGAAAACATGCATGCGGCAAGCTTGCAGAAATACTGACTACCTTACCCGAGCTAAATGTTAGCTTGCAAATAGCTTGCATTGCTTGTACTACCTTGTAACCACCTTGTAACTACCTTGCAACAACCTAGCCGCAAGCATGCATTTTTGTTTGGGATATATGCTAGTGAAATGCTACATGTCACATTCACAAACACCGATATCATGTATATGCAATACACAGACATATGTAGTGAAATTCTACATGTATTTGTCACATACACAAACACTGATATCATGTAATACTATATGCAACACACAGACATATGTTAGTGAAATGCTATATGTCACTTACACAAACACTGATATCACGTATATGCGATATACAGACATGCTAATGAAATGCTATATGTCACATACACAAATATTGATAGCATGTATATGCAACACACAAACATTTGCTAATGAAATACTATATGTCACATACACAAACACTGATATCATGTAATACCATATGTAATACACAGACATATGCTAGTGAAATGATATATGTCACATACACAAACACTGATATATAGAGGATATTTTATGTTTTTTATTAAATATGATTTATATCTCATCGAGTGAAGTTTGCAATCATATTTCAAAGTGATGAGTATGTTATGATTGCAAACTTCACAAGATGAGATATAAATCATATTTGACAAAAAACATGAAATTTTCTATTTATTATATAACTTTTGGCAATTACCTTTTTTTTTAAATGCCAGCAGCAAAATAGTTCCGGCTTTCTTACAGTGAAGATAACACTTTCTACAGTGACAATAACACATTTTAGAGTGAAATAGTGTAATTTTCATTCTAAAATGTATTATCGTCACTGAGTGACTGATAACACTAAATGTTATATAATAACATGTAATACTATATGCAATACACAGACGTATGCTAATGAAATGCTATATGTCACATACACAAACACTAATATCATGTATATGCAATACACAGACATATGCTAGTGAAATGCTATATGTCACATTCACTAACCTACATGGACATCAACACCACAAATGTGTGTAGAGGCCACATTTATTAGATGTTTTCCATCTCCCACTGGATGCAAATCAATGACTGTAAATCAAGGTTCCAGATCTAGTACCTATTATGTTCTCTTCTATCAAATTGCAGCACATTACTGTCACGATCAATAATCGCTTCCTTCCTGGTCAGACTGGAGAGGGAAAGAAAAGGAAAAGAAAGGAAAGGAATGTTTGTTCAGTGACATCTTAAAACTATGCATATTAAGCATATAACATACTGTATCATACATGTAATGTAATTGTAGCACTTGGTTTAGTAAAGTTTGTTTTGTTTAATGATGCCACAAGAGCACATTAATCATTGGCTATTATATTAGATGTGAGGGGAGAAAAGCAATCAGACAATAGGTCCACATACGGGGTTCGATTCTTCAATCCTAGCACCTCAGGCCAATGTTCTACCGATTGAGCTAGATCATGTCCTCTTTGGTGTTGAGAACAGGTTCAAACTGTATTGATGATAAACAGTTTGTACTAACTATAGTCCATCACATCATCCTACAAAAATGTTTTTTGTAAATAATTTCAGTTTGGTTTAACGTAAGAAGAAAAGAAAAAGTGTTTTTTAAATAACACAATTTGTTTTTACTATTTTTGTATGTAATTTAGAAAACAACTGACTCAGAAATAAATAACTTGTAGAAAATTCCTTAGCATGAAAAAAGGCGTTCCCTCCTGTGAAGAAGACTATAGTAGACTTTTAGTTACACAACTCTTTGGAATATGAACTTATATGTATACAAAAGGTATCAGAAGATAACAGCGACAGAGATAACAGTGACTGGGGGGAGGGGACTATTATTAACTTGATTTTCAATGGTGGGGGGGGGGGGGGGGGCAATGCATTATTTTCAGAGTTGGGGATGCCAATGATTTAAGATGGAATTAACTTATTAGACTTACAAATTAAGCTAAGTTTAGTGGGAAGGATTACTGATGGTGTCTGATTACACCAAAGTTTTAGA
This sequence comes from Gigantopelta aegis, assembly GCF_016097555.1. Classification (NCBI taxonomy): domain Eukaryota; kingdom Metazoa; phylum Mollusca; class Gastropoda; order Neomphalida; family Peltospiridae; genus Gigantopelta; species Gigantopelta aegis. The sequence goes on along the minus strand of NC_054700.1, from coordinate 23,480,911 downwards.
ATTGATACGGTGATGAGGTTTTGTTGTGATTTTCTTAGGTTTTTAAAATGTCTTTTTTTTCTCTTTTTTTTTAAAGCATGAATTGTACAGAAAAGGTGGTTATATATTTTTGTGTATGTCTCACTCATCTACCATGGTCCCTCAATGATTTGCCTTCATACCCTAAATGCTTTCCTTCACATTTTACATATACATGTATAACCAAGGCAACTTTTCCTTACTAATGTACAACTTTGCCCCCAAATGACCTTATTTGGACACAAAGTGTCGGTGCATAACAATATTATTTGAGACAGTGTAGCATTATTTTTGGTTTAGATGGCGCTATATGATACATGGAGGATTTGTCACAAGTGTTTTATAATACAGAAAATATCAACCGAGTCTATGTTAATCGGTATTTGTTGAGGCTCTGCCAAAACAAATACTAATTAACTAGACGAGGTTGATATTTTACATATTACATAGTGAATTCTATTTATCCTATAACAATTCTAAAATAACATTTTCATTCGATATTTAATAAATCACAGTACTTAAGTTGCCTCCATCGGTAATATGACATCATCATGATTATATAGCACAAATTAGTCAAGCATTTTAACTAAATCTTATAAAAACATTATGCTTGGGTATACAGGTCTTGATGGCTTGTAAACAAATGACCCATTGACTGCAACACATTGTTACATACAGACCTTGCAAATTTGCATATTCAAACAGTGAAACCCCTCTAAACCGGATACCCTCGGAACCAAATAAATGTCTTGTTTTAAGAGGTATCCGGTTTAGAGAGGTTAAGTTCTGTACTGATTATTACAAGGGACCGAGAAAAATGTCTGGTTTTGAGGGAATTCCGGTTTACAGAGGGTCCTGTTTAAAGAGGTTTCACTGTACCTTTAAACTGCATAACATTATTACATGGGTTAATTAATACATAGCGGTTATTACCAGAGTGTTTTTCGGTATCGTCAATATCATATACGGTATTAGGAATAAAATATATGATATTGATGATACCAAAACACATGAGGGTAATAATCTCTTTATCATATAATCTCAAGCTTAATACATGTTTTTGTAAACTGTGTACACAACTTTAATTCCAGTCAGCCATTACCCGATATTCAAATGACAAAAGAACATATGACGTGGTGTCTTTTTGAATGGAAATAATGTCAAATTCAAATGACGTCATTTTGGATATCCTTACATAAAAATAAACAAGTGCTTAACATTTTTTGTTTTCTGAACACTGGACTGCTTTCAGTGTAAGGTTTCTATTGAAAAGTTTTTGTTTGATGACTATGAATGCATACGTCAATTATGGAGGGTCACCCTAGTACGTTTGCTTAAATGTCAATAAACCTAGTGCCGTGACCTTGATTAATTTACATCTAATTTGCAAAGTTATCAAATTCTGAAAGTATGTGATCTGAAAAACATCACATACTTTGATTGCAATAGAAATGTAAGATATTATACGATAAACTAAATTATCACATGAGTTTATGACATTGATATCATGGGTAAGTTATAAGATAAATGTAATTACAAAATAAATAGAAAAATGTCTGCTACAGACATTAGCACACGGCTGCAAACACATTGAAAAATGAATTGAATATGTAATTTTAGTTGCAAAAGTATCTCTACTAGAGGGAAACATCTTCCAATAACTCAGGACTTTTCTGTTGAATGTTTCTTCATACATTAACATCCTGAACCCAATAACTTGCCACTTATTTGGAGAAGTGAAAATACCGATGGACATGTAGGGCCAAATTTATGAAGCCTGTTTAAACATTGTAAATGTATGTAGTTACACACATATAAGACATAAACATTGTAAATGTATGTAGTTACACACATATAAGACATAAACATTGTAAATGTATGTAGTTACACACATATAAGACATAAACATTGTAAATGTATGCAATTACACACATATAAGACATCAACATTGTAAATGTATGCAGTTACACACATATAAGACATCAACATTGTAAATGTATGCAGTTACACACATATAAGACACGAACATTGTAAATGTATGCAGTTACACACATATAAGACACGAACATTGTAAATGTATGCAGTTACACACATATAAGACACGAACATTGTAAATGTATGTAGTTACACACATATAAGAACATTGTAAATGTATGTAGTTACACACATATAAGACATGAACATTGTAAATGTATGTAGTTACACACATATAAGACATGAACATTGTAAATGTTTGTAGTTACACACATATAACACATATAAGACATGAACATTGTAAATGTATGTAGTTACACACATATAAGACACCAACATTGTAAATGTATGCAGTTACACACATATAAGACACCAACATTGTAAATGTTTGCAGTTACACACATATAAGACACCAACATTGTAAATGTATGCAGTTACACACATATAAGACACCAACATTGTAAATGTATGCAGTTACACACATATAAGACACCAACATTGTAAATGTTTGCAGTTACACACATATAAGACACCAACATTGTAAATGTATGCAGTTACACACATATAAGACACCAACATTGTAAATGTATGCAGTTACACACATATAAGACATCAACATTGTAAATGTATGCAGTTACACACATATAAGACATCAACATTGTAAATGTATGCAGTTACACACATATAAGACACCAACATTGTAAATGTATGCAGTTACACACATATAAGACACCAACATTGTAAATGTATGCAGTTACACACATATAAGACATCAACATTGTAAATGTTTGTACTTACACACATATAAGACATCAACATTGTAAATGTATGTAGTTACACACATATAAGACATCAACATTGTAAATGTCTGTAGTTACACACATATACTCTTCAAAAAAAGAAACGCAAAAGGGTACAAATGGGTTATAACTCCGATTTTATGTTTCCTACCGGTTCATGCTTTGTGAATATAAGGTCATTGCATGTCCCAAACACATTCCCACGGTTACATTCGATAAAACGCAGCTACTGTACAATAAAGTTCCAAAATGTGAATATTCGCAAAAACGCAGCCACGTGCAAACCAGTCACCACTGCACGTGCGTTGTCTGCACGTGCAACATGAACACCGACAGTATAAAAGTGCAGGGTGTTCGCTTGCCTGGCCTCTGTATCTGGCCGACAGTTGACAATCCAGGACATGCCACGTCTCAGTGAACCGCAGAGAAACAATGCCATCGGCCGACTAGACGCAGGCGAATCCAGAACGGCCGTTGCCAGGGCATTCCATGTGTCCCCAAGCACCATCTCCAGACTGTGGGACCGTTACCAGCAACATGGATCAACACGTGACCTCCCTAGATCCGGTCGACCACGGGTCACTACCCCCGGGCAGGACCGCTACATCCGGGTACGCCACCTTCGGGAACGATTGACTACTGCCACCTCCACAGCCGCAGCAATACCAGGTTTGCGCAGGATATCCGACCAGACCGTACGGAACCGCCTACATGAGGTAGGAATTCGTGCCAGACGTCCAGTTCGAGGTGTCATCTTAACACCACAACACCGTCGACTCCGACTGCAGTGGTGCCAGATTCATCGACAATGGCCTCAACTGCGATGGAGACAGGTGTGGTTCAGTGATGAGTCCCGATTTCTGCTCCGACGTCATGATGGAAGATGTCGCGTGTATAGGCGTCGTGGTGAACGTTATGCGGCAAACTGCGTGCAGGAAGTGGACAGATTCGGCGGGGGTAGTGTCATGGTGTGGGCAGCCATCTCACACACTGGCAGAACTGACCTGGTCCACGTGCAGGGCAACCTGAATGCACAGGGCTACATTGACCAGATCCTCCGGCCACACATCGTTCCAGTTATGGCCAACGCCAACGCAGTGTTCCAACATGACAACGCCAGGCCTCACACAGCACGTCTCACAACGGCTTTCCTACAGAACAACAACATTAATGTCCTTCCTTGGCCATCGATATCACCGGATTTGAACCCAATTGAGCATCTATGGGACGAGTTGGACCGACGCCTCCGACAGCGACAACCACAGCCCCAGACCCTGCCCGAGCTGGCAGCAGCCTTGCAGGCCGAGTGGGCCACCATCCCCCGGGACGTCATCCGTACTCTGGTTGCTTCAATGGGCAGGCGGTGCCAGGCAGTTGTCAACACACGCGGAGGCCACACCCGGTATTGACTCCAGATGACCGTGACCTTGGTGGTGTGTCCTATCACTTACTCACAATGGACTAGAGTGAATTGTGAACAATCCTGCAACATTTGGTCATTATCGGACTCACCATTCAATAATTAAATCAATTCTCCAAATGTTACGACAATGTGGTTTTGCGTTTCTTCTTTTGAAGAGTATATAAGACATCAACAGGCTTTGTAAATTCAGCCCTTAAATATTTAGATGGACTAATACATTAAACTTACACATATCACTATATTTTATCATCTAAGTAAAAGTTAAAGTTTGTTTTGTTTAATGACACCACTAGAGCATATTGATTTTTTTTTTAATCATCGGCTATTAAAAGTCAAACATTTGGTAATTCTGACATATATAGTCTAAGAGAGGAAACCCGCTATATTTTTTCATTTGTTGCAAGGGATCTTTTATATTCACTATCCCATAGACAGGATAGCCTTTGATATACCAGTCATGGTGCATTGGCAAGAGCGAGAAATAGCCTGATGGGTCCACCCACAAGAATCAAACTTAAACTGACCGCACAACAGGCGAGCGCTTTTACCACTGGGTTATGTCCCGCACTAGATGGACTAATACATTAAACTTAAATATATGACTGTTCAATATTTGTTTTCTTTACTCATAAAAACAAACTCAATCTGTAGCTGATTTTACATACATCTGAACTGCAGAAATAATTACAGGTAACATTATGTTTTCACAACAATCGATTACACATTACACAATGAAGAAGCACATTGCTAGAACCTAACCAATACATTTTTCAATATAATCCATTATTAGAACATCACTGCTAGAAAGTGAGAAGAAGAACACACACATGTTACAAAGGGTAATCAAAATGACCAATTAATAGTAGCAAGGATTTAAAAAAATAAACACTCCCTGCTAACATGATAGCACATACCATAGTCAGTAATACACCAGTTGTGGATTAATGATGGAGTGGGAAAACCCAAATGGGTTTCTTACACTGATGAGAAATGATTCTATGATGCACAGCACACCTGTCCTGTATTGATACCAGCTAGAGGAAAGAAGGAAATGTTTTATTTAACGACGCACTCAACACATTTTATTTACGGTTATATGGCATCAGACATATGGTTAAGGACCACACTGATATTCAGGGAGGAAACCTGCTGTCACCACTTCATGGGCTACTCTTTTCAATCAGCAGCATTTTAATTTTACTAATAGAAATAATCGGATATGTCACCTAAAGAAGGAAATAAAAAAGGGGGTGGGGGGGTGGAGAGGAAGTGGGGCAGGATATTAAAATTTAAAAATATACTTATATACAACATTTAATGCAGACAAATTCACTAGCCATCGGGCACGGCAATAGTACATGTAGATATTTACTAGACCAACATTGAATATCACTAGCTATGGGAGTGGGGCTACCACGCATGATCATGTGTGTAGATAGGGGCATGGCTGGCTCTGGGAGTGGGGCTACCACGCATGATCATGTGTGTAGCTAGGGGCATGGCTGGCTGTGGGAGTGGGGCTACCACGCATGATCATGTGTGTAGCTAGGGGCATGGCTGGCTATGGGAGTGGGGCTACCACGCATGATCATGTGTGTAGCTAGGGGCATGGCTGGCTCTGGGAGTGGGGCTACCACACATGATCATGTGTGTAGCTAGGGGCATGGCTGGCTCTGGGAGTGGGGCTACCACGCATGATCATGTGTGTAGCTAGGGGCATGGCTAGCTCTGGGAGTGGGGCTACCACGCATGATCATGTGTGTAGCTAGGGGCATGGCTGGCTATGGGAGTGGGGCTACCACGCATGATCATGTGTGTAGCTAGGGGCATGGCTGGCTCTGGGAGTGGGGCTACCACGCATGATCATGTGTGTAGCTAGGGGCATGGCTGGCTCTGGGAGTGGGGCTACCACGCATGATCATGTGTGTAGCTAGGGGCATGGCTGGCTCTGGGAGTGGGGCTACCACGCATGATCATGTGTGTAGCTAGGGGCATGGCTAGCTCTGGGTGAGCAGAAAGGTTTGCCAAATTATCTATTATTATATTAAAGTGACAGACCCTAGATTTTAAAAACTACAAAATATTTTACACTATTAAAGGCATTTTTCATAGTTTATATTATAAGTACATGTACTTACATTTTATTATTTAGAATATTCATTTTCATACACCTGAAGTGGTTCTGGTCATCCAGGTTTTTCTCATACCCCAAAATGTATTTTTCATAATTCTAAAAATGTACGTTTGTCTGAGAAGTAATGGTTGTTGAGACAAGCACTACTTATTTTTTAGACAGTATTTCCTTGTTTAAACATTACAGACTTTACCTTCTCTCTATTATAAACCTTATCCAAATGTGTTGCAGGTTTGTAGCTTAATTAAACTTAATGTCCATTTTCACAGGCTGAAACTAGAGTCTGCGATTTTAAACTTTAACAAAATAGCTGAAACAAACTGTCAGTTATTTTGCAACAAAATATTACTTGAAATTATTTTACCAAATTAAAATTTTACCAATCGTTGTTAAAATTGGCAACTGACAAAATTTAGCAAGTGGTGTATGTATATTCTACCATGCAATACATGTGAATATGTACAATATGCACTTGTATACAAAGAAAAAACCCATTTAGCAATATGGTACTAGAGCATCTTTAAAACACAAGCTACATTCAATGACGTGACAGTTACACATTTCATTTTGTAATGACAATCTCCTGTTACTTCTATTAGCAAATGTTATATCAAATACATGTAAATCCAGTGTCGGATTTCACTTTAAAAGTCATGAGTTTTCTTTTATTTAAGTACATTTACAAAATAACTAAACTTCTTTTTTTAGTATATTACAGTGTACTGTTTTTGTACAGTAGTAAAATATGAATTTGTACAAGCATGTACTGGTAATGTATACATGTGTACAATCAAGCAATACATGTAAAATGTTGTATATATATATAAATATACTGAACAAAAAAAGAAACTTCCGATTTGTACATATAGTATTTGTTGTGTTAAAGAATTCATTGTGTAATGAAATTATATAGGTAGTATTAGCCATGAGCTGTATTATCAGGATTCATGAATTTTATCGATTATTTTTGCACTGTTAATCGTCGACAACATGAAATTCAATTTGCACGTGCATGCATGGTTCGACATGTCCCGTGTAGTATTCGGTCAATTTGTTTTACTTGTCTTACTGACATTGTTGTCAAGTGAATGAAAACGCTTCCAAATTTGTAAAAAAATTAACGTTTTTTACATTGTAGCATTTTTAGAATGCCAAGAATACCCAATAATTTACGCGAACGGGCGATTGGCATGCTTAATGCTGGCATATCGACAGAAGACGTTGCAAGGCATGTTGGGAGTTCTAGTCGAGTGATACGAAATCTTCGCGTAATATTTCGAACGACATGAAGCACCAACGACTTGCCACGTCGTGGACGTCCGCATGTTACAACGCGTGGTCAAGACCGCTATATCATGAACACGCATTTGCGCAATCGATTCCAAACTGCCACTGCTACTGCTGCTAACACACCTGGGCTTCATAATAACCGAATCAGTGGGAAAACTGTTCGTAATCGTCTGCGGGAGAACGGTTTACATGCACGACGTCCTTACTTCTGAAACGTTTTAACGCAACGTCATCGTCTAAATCGTCTTAATTGGGCATGTGTACACACTCGTTGGATACGGCGACGCTGGAATATCGTTCTTTTTTCGGATGAATCCAGATTTTCTTTACAACGTGGTGATGGCAGGGTGCGCGTCTACCGTAGGAGTAATGAAGGCTATGCTGACTGTTGTGTTCTTGAACGAGATCATTTCGGGGGTGGGGGTTGTGTCATGGTCTGGGCAGCCATTGCCCATGGTTATCGTTCACCACTAGTCGTCATTGATGGCAATTTAAATGCTCAACGTTACCGCGATGACATTCTCGCTCATCACGTCATTCCTCTGTTCCATAACAATGCCAACATCTCGATTTTTCAGCATGATAATGCCACCTCTCATACAGCTGTAAATTTTTTTAGGATAAATAACATTGATTTCATTGATGACTGGCCCGCTAAAAGTCCTGATCTCAACCCCATCGAGCATGTCTGGGATAGTCTGGACAGATGATTGAGGCGTCGTCCCAACCCACCCGCTAACGTCAACGAACTTCTTCAAGCGCTCATTCAGGAATGGAACAATATTCCACAGGCAGAAATCAACACTTTAGTCAATTCTATGCGCCTGCGATGCACTGCAGTGGTCAAATCAAGAGGTGGTCATACCTGTTATTAATTGGGTGGGTTTTTTTAAACCCCTACCACACTTGGTCAACATTTCTCCCAGTTTTTGTTAACCTATGGCCATGATTTTTGCACCAAACGATGCATCATGGAACACTCTTTAAATGCATATATAACAATTATTCCCCCGGTTTGTTTTCATCAAGTTATGTTCAAGCAAAGTTAGCGGAAGTTTCTTATTTTGTTCAGTATATGTATGTTTAACCATGCAATCCATATATGTATATAACCATGCAATCCGTGTATGTATATAACCATGCAATCCATATACGTATATAACCATGCAATACATGTACATGTATGTATATAACCATACAATCCGTGTATGTATATAACCATGCAATCCATATATCTATATAACCATGCAAAACATGTATGTATATAACCATACAATACATGTATATAACCATGCAATACATGTATATAACCATGCAATGCATGTATGTGGAGTCAGCCTCGACTGGGATCTGAACCCAGTACCTACCAGCCTGTTGACCGATGGTCTAACTACGACGCCACCGAGGCCAGTCATAGATTGCATGGTTAATACATACATGTTTTGCATGGTTATATACATATATGGGTAAGTGTAAACCACTTGCACCGACCAGTGATCTATAACTGTTTCAACAAAGGCCATGGTTTGTGCTATCCTGCTTGTGGGAAGCGCAAATAAAAGATCTCTTGCTGCTAATCGGAAAGAGTAGCCCATGAAATGGTGACAGCGGGTTTCCTCTCACAATCTGTGTGGTCCTTAACCATATGTCTGACACCATATAACTGTAAATAAAATGTGTTGAGTGCGTTGTTAAATAAAACATTTCTTTCTTTTTTTCCATGCAATCTATATATGTATATAACCATGAAATCCATGTGTGTATATAACCATACAAAACATGTATGTACATAACCATGAAATCCATACATGTATATAACCATGAAATCCATGTATGTATATAACCATGCAAAACATGTATGTATATAACCATGCAATACATGTATGTATATAACCATGCAATACATGTATTTATATAACCATGCAATACATATGTATATAACCATGCAATACATACATGTATATAACCATGAAATCCATGTATGTATATAACCATGCAAAACATGTATGTATATAACCATGCAATACATGTATGTATATAACCATGAAATCCATGTATGTATATAACCATGCAAAACATGTATTATATAACCGTGCAATACATGTATGTATATAACCATGCAATATATATGTATATAACCATGAAATCCATACATGTATATAACAATGCAATACATGTATATATATAACCATGAAATCCATATATGTATATAACCATGCAATCTGTGTATGTATATAACCATGCAAAACATGCATGTATATAACCATGCAATCAATACATGTATATAACCATGCAATACATGTATGTATATAACCATACAATCCATGTATGTATATAACCATGCAATACATGTTAATATGTACATACCTGTTTTAAAGCGATCTCTTCCATCTGCAATGGTTTCATCATCTGCTAGTCTGATCAAGTGAATTAGTGTAAACTTCAATTGCAACAGTTAGAGCTGTAAACACGATAAAAATACTTCGTAGTAATGCTTCAGTCAGCTTATCTGTTACACAAATAAATACAGTTTATTGCAAAATAAAAATAAATTATGCAGGGATTCTAGATTATGGTAGCCCCACTCCCATGGCTAGTGATATTCAATGTTGGGCTAGTAAATAACTACTAATGCCATGCCCAGTGGCTAGTGAATTTTTCTTTGTCAAATGTTGCAGTTAGTCTTATTTTGTAAATATGAATATCCTGCCCCGACCCCAACCTTAGTGTTTTTAAGCTCCATCTCCCTCTTTATGTGACATATCTGATTATTACTATTATTGAGTGAAATTGTATTAACTTAAACTAAAGTAGGGCTAGTAAATTTTTAATTGTGGCTAGTAAATTTTTTAAATCACTGATCCCATGGCTAGTGGATTTTATAAAAATTCTAGAAGCCCTGTTATGTACAGAATATAATTTTATATCATAATAAAACAAACCTTTAAAAGTTTATTTTGTTTAACAATACCACTAGAGCACATTGATGTATTAATCATCAGCCATTGGATGTCAAACATTTGGTAATTTTGATATAGTCTTAGAGATAAAAAAAACACCTACAATTTTCATTTAACATGGGATCTTTTATATGCACCATTCCATAGACAGGATAACACATACCACAGCCTGTGATATACCAGTCATGGTGCACTGGCTAGAATAAGAATGATACAAACTAAATAATAAAAACAAGTTTTGTTTCTAAAGGGCCATTCTCAGTCAGAGAATGTGACTTGTTTAGTATTCAGTGTTACCCAATTTTAGTTATCAGAAATTTACCACCTTGAACCAGTAATCTCCTTTATCCACTGGTGAAGTTAGAGCTCAGACCTGGGATGGGCGTGCCTAAACCTTTTGGATATGTGCACGTTAACAGAGTTCCTGCTTCCCGCTTTAATAGAGTCAAAATTACAGTAAAAATGTTTTTTAAAGTTTAAACAATATCATCCTTTATTTTAAATTAACAAATCCTTGTCTAGGCAAGATATTCATTCATTTAAAATTCTCAAATTCTTTGTTTTTATCTGTCAACCAAACTTTACACACATATGCATGTATCACTTGTGTGTACATATTTAAATACCATGTTTTGTTTCTTAACTTATTTTAATTTACATACCTATAAATCTTTCAGCATATATTAATGTCATGAAAATCCCAATTTATAAATTAATGATAACAGAAAGACAGAGAGAGAGAAAAAGAAAACGAGAGAAAAAGAGAGAGAGAGAGAGAGAGAGAGAGAGAGAGAGAGAGAGAGAGAGAGAGAGAGAGAGAGAGACAGAGAGACAGAGAACTCTAGGTTTCTTACCACAAGTATTTGATTCCACCTTCAAGACAACTGTGAATGGGATGTCGTTCTGTAGAATGCTGATTTAAAGTGTGTACTAATTCTAGGGCTGGTACATCAAAACATGACATGTGCGTCTTTGAAGGAAAGAGCATATTACATAGATTGCTGCTCACTGAAGAACTTGTCTATACTCATAGCATGTGGGATTTTTGTTCTTGAACAAGTGTGACATATACACCATTGAAAAACAAAAACCACAGTTTTCCCTCTTACAACAAACATTTCAAGAAAAAAGTTATAACACACTACATTTAACTGTAAACTTTATATTAGGGATACAATTTAAAAAAACTAATTATTTCATAATTTTTGGTGTGTGTGTTTGTGTTTTTTCTTAAATATTTAAGAAATCTAAGTAAAAGAAAAGTTATGACATACTGACTGTAAGCTATGGGCATGTTATGTGAACAGAACTCTTTAAAATAAAAAACATTCTTAAATAAATTAAATTTGTATCTTATTTCATTCATGTCATTTAAAAAAACTAAAAAAAACTAGAAAGCTTCTGAACTCTATCACTGGGGCAAAAAGTACACTATAAATGATAATAAAAGTCAAAAATGCTTACAGTAGGCTTGTTAAAACAACTGTCTGTATGATTTGTTTATACCTGAGTAATCTACCTACAAGTGGCTTTATTTATAACATTTTTTTCTATATGCTGTCCACTTCTGAATGAACCAGTTCTCAAGCTGATAAGAAATAAACAGTTGGTTCCCAGGAAGTAAACATGACATCAGTTTTAACAGCATTTCACATGGGCTGCCCCATAACGTGAAAACATCCCACACAACACACTAATATAGCTTGTCTTACATAAACACTTTAACCTAGCAGTACACTAGTAAGTCCTTTTCAATGAACACTTAAACCACTGTTACAGTCTGTTTGCATCAAATGGAAACCGATGAATTGGCATTTTTCTTTATAAAGAATAAGGGGGTGGGATATAGCCCAGTAGTACAAGGCTCACTTGATGCGCTGTCGGTCTAGGATCGATCCCCGTTGGTGAGCCCATTGGGCCATTTCTCGTTCCAGTCAGTGCACCACGAATGGTATATCAAAGATTGTGGTATGTGCTATCCTGTTTGTGGGATGGTGCATATCAAAGATCCCTTGCTACTAATAGAAAAATGTAGCGGGTTTCCTCACTAAGATTATATGTCAAAATGACCAAATGTTTGACATCCAATAGCTGATGATTAATAAAATAATATGCTCTAGTGGTGTCGTTAAACAAAACAAACTTCTTATAAAGAATAATGCCAAAACTGAAATAAAAAGATATTATTAAAGTGACACTCTTTTTAAATACTGCGGTGTACAAGCTGTTTTTGATCATTCAAATCAGACATTACCTAGATTGGATTATTTAAATTATCCATTTCCTTACACCTGAAGTGTTTCTGGTCATCCTAGTGTTTCAAACTAATACCACAAAATGCATCACATGTACCTCTGAGAAGTAAAGGTTATGCATGGAGACAACCTCCGTCTACATTTTAAGGGTACTACCCCAGGTCAATGTCACTCTTTTTTCACTCTAGTGTAACTTTATTCAAATGTGTTACAGGTGTGTAGATTAACCAAACTTAGTGTCATCCATTTTAACGGGTTGAAACCAAGGTCTGTAAATAAGATGCAATCAAATTGCATAGATTAAATCTCATCTTTGATATAGAGATGTAAGCAAATGATTGAATAGCTATGGTAGGCAATCACACCTGAATTGCTACTAGTAACTGAAATGCAGTATAGTAAACTGAGGCTAAAGGCAGAACAGCACATACAAGTGTTTTACCTTGGCTGTTCCAGCAATTGCCGTCACCCCTGTATTAGATGGGAGAATTTAACTTGCAGAAATTTAATGTTAATTTGTTAACAAACATTTTTATCAACTATCTGGGCTATCTGTTCAGGACAGTGGGTTAATGGTTAGTTGTACAAGTTGGTGTAGTGGCCTTACACCTATACCCACTGAGTTGTTAAAACTCGCTCTGGGTGGGAGCTGGTACCAGGCCGAGAACCCAGTACCTACCAGCATTATGTCCGATAGCTAAATCACGACACCAACCAAGGCCAGTACATTGGTTTCAGTCAACTATGAACGTATATATAGACTTCCAAAAGACACTTGACATACATAAAATTTTAATAATTTGATATTGTTGCTAATCGAAAAGAACCAATTTAGAAACCACCTTATAAACACTTTGCATTGTGATGTTTAGATGTTGAACTATAATACTTTCATATTCCACATTACTGCAGGTTTTATTTATAATACAATTTCAAGCCTTGTAAAGTTTCTTTTGGCCATCAGTATAATTTGATTTTGGTGATGAGAAGAGTGAAAGAAAATACATATACACAAAGATTATAAAATTTAGAAATTTAAGATTTCTAATCTAAAACTTAAAGGGACATTCCTGAGTTTGCTGTATTGTAAGATGTTTCAGACTAATAAAATATTTCTACGATTAAACTTACATATAAAATATATTTTCTTGTTTAGAATGTCAGTGTCTGTATATTCAATGTGTTTCTGGTCATGTTAATATTTGTAAGAAGCCCAAACTCGATTTTGTCTTCAAATAATTTCGTATGTACGAAAAAAATCTTTTTTAGGAAATAAAATTAAATTTAACCTAGTACAAATACTAGAATGATCAGAAACTTGTTTAATATACAGCCACTAATATGTTATGCAGAAAAATATATTTGATATGTAATTACAGTCGTCAAAAGTCTCTGTTAGTCGAAAATTGCAGCAAACTCAGGAATGTCCCTTTAAATACCGGTATGTATGCTCTGAAGGACAAAAATAGTTAAGAATTTTGATAAAAATAAGGCATATTTGGTGATCGTGACAATCAACAACATAACCCTACACTAACACTTTATGCTAGGCAAGATCCCTAGGCTTTTGGGCTCCTGTTTTCGTAAAGGGAGGAGGAAGGCTAATTTTTGCCCAAATTAAATGAAAATGCCAGAATCTGTATAACATTTATTCATACTAGCATCATATTTTCCCTAGCTTGTTTTAGCACAGTGCAGCACCATGACTCGATATCCTAGTGCCATCTTGCCTTAATCAGCGCCATACTGCACTGAGATGAAACCAGCCATTTTTATTAATTAATTAAAAAATTGCCGTTATAAAACACTTGGAAAATGTATTATTAATTAATAAAATATCCCTGTTATATACTTTGTTGTTCATTTATTTATAAAAGCACATGAATAACATTATTTTTATATCAATTAATTTTGTCTTTATTTAAACAAAAGTCCCCTGAAAATACAACAAAAGTGTTTAGTCTACCATACTGTGACAAATTTCTTGGGAAAAACTACCGGAGAAAACTTGGAGTGTTTTCTCTTTTATAGATACATCACCTATCCTCAAACTAGTGCATATTTCCCTATGGATAGTAGTCTGGTTCGAACAACCAAACAGCCAATAGGATGGCCTAAGATTCTTCTACTGCGCACCCCTTCCTGTCCCGGTCACGTGACTGTAACTTCCTTCTTTTCCCAGAGTAGATACCATGGAGAACTGGAAGCGGGGAAGACGGGTGGGTGTCATTCCTTGAGGACAGGTGATGTATCTATAAAAGAGAAAACACTCCAAGTTTTCTCCATTTCTTTTCAACATCACCTGTCCTCAAACTAGTGCAACATTCGACAGCAGGCCGAGGGTTCCGTACTCCGAAGATGCACAGGTCCCCATGGACTGGTAGGAATCTGACAAAATTGTCAAAGTCAAGTCCTCATCTGTCGATTCGTTAGACATCTCGGGGTGCAGTCCGGAATTTGACAGACATTAGCGGTGACGAGGACAACCAGTATTGACCAGAGCTTGAGCTGCGACCACAGGACCCAGATGATGGAATCCCTTGACATCTTCGGTAGATACATCATGCAGGTAGTAGTTGGTGAAGATCGAGTCAGTGGCCCAATAACACCCTGTTAAAATGCTGTTAATAGGTGTATAGCGGCTAAGGCACAAATCTCATGTGGGTTAGACGCCGATGGTGAAGGTAACCCCTCTGCCTGGTAAGAGCACAGAAATGTGGACCAGATCAAAGTAGGCACTGTGTTCTTGGTAATGTCTTTTAGGTGGCTCTGGTTGCATGAGAGGAACAGGTGCTTTCGATGCTTGCAAAAAGACTTAGTTCTCTCGATGTAATGCTTGAGGGCTCGAACAGGACCATCTTCATAAATCAAGGCTAATATTCATTCCTCGTATTCAGCCTTGATACATGTAGTCAAGAAATCGTGCCACAAAATGCTTAAATTTCATTGGATGCGATGAGATCTGATTGCAACGAATCGCAATGCTCCTTATAGATTCCCTTGTTATTGTAAACAAAGATGGCAGCGTCAGCGTCCGGCGGTTAATTTTTGATATTGCTTTAAAGATTGTCACATGTTACCAATGCTGTGATTGGTCAGCGATGTCATCGTGTAAGGGACATAATTGGTGTTACAAATTTTCTTCCAATAGAGGGCGCTAGTAGTGGATATCAGTAATCTTGACTACATGTATCAAGGCTGAATACGAGGAACGAATATTAGCCTTGATTTATGAAGATGGAACAGGACATAAAGTCCTCAACATTGTGGAGTGCTTGGACAGCGTATATGCAAGGCTCTTGATCAGGAAGCTGGTTCTTAGCCACAAAGTTCATCAGGTGAAACTGATGTGTTGTCTCAAAGGTTCATGTCCCATTTCGGTGGCCGAAAACGCTGGACCTGATCATCGTGTTTGAAACCCTTGATCATGGAGTGGATCTCAGGAACCATTGCGATGACCGAAACGTAGCCAGCAATAGTGGAGCCTTCGAGTTTCAATGATAGTCGGAGATACAGCAAAAACTCTGCTAATTTTTCTACATGAATAGTCTAAGGTTTCAGCTTTTGTCTGATGCACCATTGATGAAAACATAACCACTGGACATTGTATGCAGCAGCTGTGGATGCCCGGTAAGCTTTCAAAATCGCTGATGTGGTCTGAGAAGAGCAACCTTTCTTCCTTAAACCCTCAGAGATAATGCCCACACATGTAGTTGAAACAAGCTTGGATTTGGATAGTGTTGTCTCAATGTGAGATGAAGCAGGAAGCGATCCCAATCTGGTAGCGGTAGAGGATCTGGATCCACGAGACGTATGAGGTCTGGACACCAGATTCTGCCTGGCCACATCAGAGCAATGAGGAGTAACCGGCAATGGAACTCCTGAAATCGCTGGAGTACTCTTGGGAGCAGTACTATTGGTGGAAATGCATAAGCGTCCAGGCTGTCCTGGCGCAGGCGGATGCAGTAATGAAGGCAGCAACCCATAAACAATGGCAAGACAACAGTTCATTGACATCTTGTCCGCTGCATCAATGTTCTCGACGACAGACAGATGGGACTCATCATCAGGAAAATCACGTAACAATCTCGCACAGGCATGTCGATCCCCAACACTGGAAGGCCGTGGAGTGAATGATTGTGACGGGACCCGGTGTACGTCCGTGACACTTGATTCCCCAAACTTTTTGAATGATGACGTCAGTTGGAACGAGCCTAAGTCTGTAGGGATCAGCTATGTTCCCTGCTCTGGTGATCCGTAGAAATTCTGCTATGCGATCTAAATGACGTCGACTTCTGAGTCAAAGCTGGTAAGTCCCCGTGGACTGGCCTGGCGTGTGGAGGCTGTACACACCGTAGCTTGAGCTGTAGCCATAGCTTGAGCCGACACAGGAATCGCAGCATCAGCAGAAACCATAGCCGCAAAGGTTTCGTGTAACATACTAGGCAGCAAAGTCTTCAAAACTTCAGCAACCTTGAGGTATGCCACGAACTCTGTCAGCTCCAAAGGTAGACACAGGAGACAACAAGACTCTATGTTGCATGGCAATCTGCAGCTAGGACAAACATCGTGCGGATCTCCACCCACCATGAATTTCTTGCATTTGTTGCAAGACCTCATCACATGAGAAGAGCTGGTATCTGACATTTTTCAATTAGCTATAATGAAAAAGCAAACACATACGTCTGTACAATTTTGGTAAACAAGCTCTTGACCGGCACACATGGAGATTAATAAATTTTCACATAACACTTTAAATAAACAACCAAAATAATTGTACAACAATAAAGTAACAACATTGTAGAATGTGTTAGAGACATAAAAGTCGCAAATAAACCAAGTAAAATAGATAGATGGCTCAGATGACGATTGAGAGAAAATAAAAATGTCCGAACCATAAGAGCAAAGGAAAAACAGGAAGTTAGTCACATGACCGGGACAGGAAGGGGTGTGCAGTAGAAGAATCTTAGGCCATCCCATTGGCTGTTAGGATATTCGAACCGGACTACTATCCTTAGGGGAATATGCACTAGTTTGAGGACAGGTGATGTTGAAAAGAAATAGCATTATTATAAAGTAGCTATAAAGGGCTACAAAAGAAACACGATGTATTTTTACACAGAGTACAACTAATATTGGGAGTAGAATGATGGAAATACATGTGAAAAGGTTTCAAGCCAGCTGATTTTGCCCAAATATAGTTTTTGTCCCCTATATACCCTCACTCCTCTATTTGTATGCTCATATGGCTGAACTTTTGTAAACTGTCTTACATAAATGAAAGACATTTTTTTTTTTGTGCGTGTGAAAAAAACTAATAATTGTTAAAACAAATTAATCTTTATTGGACACAACAAACAGAACACATGACGAAAGAACAATAGATAACAACAAAAAGATAACATAAAGTAAAAAATAAATAAAACAGCTACCATAGTAATGATGTGTACAATATGAAGTGATATATAACACAAACCAGAGAGATTAGATTCAAGTAATATATTCCTACTGTATTTTTATTTACATCAGTTGCAGAATTCTACAGATTCTATACTATAATTAATTAATCTTCAAAATCTTACCAATATCAAAAAATAAACAGAGCTCACTTTGGAAAGAATTTATCTTTAGCCAGTATATTAGTCATATTTCTTACACACCAGTTGGTAAGAACACCATGTGATATTTTTGATAACACATGGTTGTTTACACATGACTGGCTGCTCCTAGGTAATGACCAGGTCACCAATGCCATATGTCCAATAAAAAACCAGCATGTTGGAAATCGATCAAACTGCGACATAATGTGTCTGTGACGTGTAAGGCAGCTACAAGTGCAAATGGTTGTAAATATCTTTCAGTCAATAAAGATATTAAAATTTGCTTAAAACCTGGATTTTGAGGATATGTAAGAAATAGAATAATACATTTGTGTCCGTTAAGATACCATTTATCTCACAACTTGTTGCTTAAAAACATATCAAACTCAGCTTTCGCTTGTTAGATACATTTTAAAACTTGTTGTGAGATAAATGGTATCTAACGGCCACTCATGTATTATTCTCTATATATGTACCGATGTAGATGTGTAGTCAATTATTTATACACAATTTGGTTTTAGCCAAGTAACAATAAAAAAAACCCCCACCCATTAGACACTAACCTATTATATACAGATAATTATAATTAAACAAATGGCTAATTTGACTTTATTAATCTAGACAGTAGAGGTTTTATATAAAACTGTTTAAATTACTAAATTTCCATAAAGAAATATATCTTAAGAGTTGTCCCCTTCAATATGGATCCAAGTTTTAAAAACATTGCATTTGTAATTAAACAACTTGTTATAGTACTTGTACTTAGTGTCCATACAGCTAAATGAAATAAATGATCTTAATTTCTTTTAGGAAATTCAATAACAAAATTAATGAGTAATTTAAAGTTAAAAGTGTTTTGTGATTTCACTGTACCTGCTACAATTAGGCAGGTTTTTCAAATTACATGTACTACTACTATAGTACTGTCGGAAATAGAATAAAAATGATTTTCGTCGATTATTTCTTACATATTAAACAGACAAGTAAATATTTTGTAAATATCTATTTAACAATAGTCTACCTAATTTAGCATTTACTTGTTTTAGCTCTCATTGATATACAAGGTGGTGTTTACTCTTGAAATTAAAAGAAAGATGTCAGTAAACAGGTGATTTGTGCACTTTATTGGAACAGACTATAACAAATTATGGTCAACATGTGTCAATTTCATTGCTATTACAATATGTGAGGGACTGTTTCTGATGATGGTTTACCCCTATTCCTCTCCAAAACTAAATATTTGTAGACATTTTCAAGTAACTTTTGAGCAAAACTGCCAAGAATCATTTTGAATTTGTCATCTATTATACCGGAATTAAAGCTTCTAGCTCAAAATTGCATATTGACAGCTATTGCAAATCATGTTTTTATTAAATTTTTCTTTAACATTTAAAAACTACACCTTTAATTATATGCCCATAAATGATTATAGGAAATAATTTAATCTACTAGTAGAAAATAAATTTTTATTGGAGAATCTTTATCACAGATGCTCACATGTAACTATGATATAGCAACTTTACGTGGTTGCAAGATTGTGTAAATTTCTAATGTTGAATTTATATTCGCTAAATATGCTGATCATAATTAATAATTTATGCTGCAATTCAAAATAATCAGTTAACTTGCAATTTTAAATTAAAAGTTTGTTTGAGGGTAAATGAAACTGACACATATCATCAAAATGTGTTATAGTCTGTTCCAATAAAGGTCACAAATCTCCTGTTTACTGACCATCTTTATTTTAATTTCAAGAGTTAACACCACCATGTACATAAACGAGAGCCAAAACAAATAAATGCTAAATTAGGTAGAGTATCATTAAATAGGTATTTACAAAATATTTACTTGTCAGTTTAATATGAAAGAAATAATTGACGAAAATCATTCTTATTCTATTCTGACACTACTTTAGTCCAGAATAATGAAGTCTCTACATTCTACAAAACAGTCCTTCAATAAGAGATATATAGCTGCCCTATTAAAGTGGAATGGGTCATGTTAAAAAAAACTTGACCAGCAACACAGTGTTTTCCAAACAGGTGGATGGACAGACAAACATAAGGGATGGTCAAAGCTAATGCAAATAGTGGCTATTTAGTGGTATTATGAAAATCCATTTGTACATAATACCATCTGATGTTTACAGCTAACTCAGCATAATTATCAACCATTATCAGTAGCTAATGAGTGGGAAAATAACAACTGATAGGTCTTCTGCACAATTATATGTAACTGCCATGGAAACAGTGCAGCAATACTGTTTCACACGAAACCACTAAATACTGGGGTTTGTTTGTGTGAAACTCTCAGTATATATTTTGCAAATTGACTGAACACAAAACAATGTCTACAACATGAAATAAATATATATAATTGTATTCATTAATTAAAATCAGACGTATAAAAGTATTACCACATACAATTGCTTATAGAAATGGTGGATGGAAGTCACTTTTTTTTTTTAAATGCCTTAATATGTATTTTTAACTTATTTTCAATTTGTTAAAAGTAAAATACTATCTGTTGTGAATTTCAGAGGATGCATGCAAACATACATGTACATACCCTGTATTTTTTCGACCTGTTTTATTTATTATACATGTACCTTATCAGTAGCATGATGACGACACGCTAGGAAAAAAAGATACTATTTTGTATTTCAGTACAGCCTCCATCCAAGAGCAAGTCCAATGATTTCTATTAAGATACACAGTCTTTTCTCTTAAAGGCACTCAGTCACAGATTTAGTGGGCCTAAATATGGATTATAAATGACAATTACATTAATTTGGAATACCAAACCTTGCTATTGTATCACCCAAAACATTTTAATTGAACCACGACTGAGGGAATCCCATAACAAGTGAGCAGCTTCATTTTAAAAAATTGGAACTCTTTTATGAGGAGTCTAAAACGTACGACAAAACAGAGTATTGATGAGGCTATATATACGACAGCCGTGTAAATACCTTTAAATTTTATATACAGTGCACGACCACTGTGTATAGACTTTAAAGTAATTTAAAATATAATTATTATGTCTTGACAAAAAAGAACTGGCGAATACGCTGAAATAAAATAATAAATAGTTGGAACCTAAACTCACGATTTTTGTTTATTATTATTATTTGTTTTATTTATTTATTATCTATTATATTTTTTTATTATTATTGTGTGGGTTTGGGGTTTTTTTTTTGGGTGTGTTTTTTTAACGAAACTACCATACACAGGACCACTGCGGGAGCGTGTGCAAGAATTTTAGCAAGGGGGGTCTGGACTGAGGTGAGCAACGTCTA
Organism: Gigantopelta aegis; assembly: GCF_016097555.1. Taxonomy (NCBI): domain Eukaryota; kingdom Metazoa; phylum Mollusca; class Gastropoda; order Neomphalida; family Peltospiridae; genus Gigantopelta; species Gigantopelta aegis. Next base: position 23,459,159 of record NC_054700.1, on the reverse strand, counting down.
CAGGGGGTGACACGCACCCCCTGGACAATTATTGGGGGAAAAAACAGAAAACAAAATTTACTTAAGCAGGGGATTGAGCAAGTGATTATTATTTTTTAAAAATGGGGGGGGGAGGGGGGATGGGGGAAGTGAGGATTTTATTTTGTTGTTAGGAGCTCCGTACACAGTACCACTGCAGACGCATGTGCAGGGATTTTAAAATGGGGAGGGGGGTCTGCAAGGAGGCGAGGCAAAGTTCACGGTGAGGGGTCGAGACATGTCCCGTGAAAAATGCATCACAAAAAAACACCCAATTGCTTGTGCAAGATGGGTATGTGCCTGCACCGACAAAAAACATTGTGGCACAATAATTTTTGCTTAAACACAACATAAGGTCCTGCATTACCAAAAAATAAGCCCTATTTGTTTACTATAGTACGTTGATTACAATGTTGTGTCAATAAAATTGACCTCATTGACCTCTTTAATGTTTATCTAATTTGCTATATGGCTTGTGCCCCCTCCCGTATATATATTATCTGCAGGTATTTAAAAATATTATAGAGGTTTCTCAACTATACCATTACTATATGGATAGTGATTGGTTAACACTTCGAGTGTAGTTGGGGACTCGCTAGCAATTTGCTTCCAGTTGTTTACGATTAAACGTCCTGCTATATGTAATACTGTTCGTGGCTAATATATACTGTGCCAAATAAGTTTAGCAATTACGTACAAGATATGAAATACAGACAACCTGATTGGATGTTGAATTTATTTGTACACATTATTTCATTGATACAGCATTTCTGAATGTAGCCAGCAGTAACACGTTGTCACGGTGTCAACGTCATCACTTTAATGTCAACTGATGAAACGGAGGGGTACATCTACCAAAATGTTGAGAGAGGCTCAATAATGTGGGTGTGCACCAGCGGCATTGATGACAGCAGTACATCGTCGTCTCATGCTTCTAATGAGACCATTAATCTCAGGAACAGTAATTGCGTTCCATTCCTGGTTCAGAGCAATTTGTAGGTCATGGACATTAAGGATATGAGGATGGTTTTCGCGTACACTACGGCCCAGTAGGTCCCATGCATGCTCAATTGGGGACACGTCAGGCCAGTTCAACACTTGGATGTGGTTCCGCTCAAGAAGATTAGTGGTTAGCCTAGCGGTATGTGGTCTAGTGTTGTCATGTTGAAACTAAAAGCCAGGATGCTGCTACAGGAATGGACTGACCACTGGTCGCAGTAACGTTGAGCAGTCATGTTTCTGTGAATGAAAACAAGATCTGTTTTACCTCCACCATGAATGCCGGCCCAGACCATGACGCTGCCACCGCCATATCGGTCATGCTGAATGACGTTGTCTGCATCATATCGTTCTCCCCGTCGCCTCCATACACGACGCCTACCATCCGCAAACTGAACACAAAACCTGGATTCGTCTGTGAATAATGTCTGATCCCATTGTCTGCGTCGCCAGTGTTGGTGTATTCTGGCCCATCTCAGACGTTCCTGAATGTGACGCGCTGTCAGGGGAACAGCAACAACAGGGCGACGTGCTTGTAATCCAGCAGCATGGAGACGGTTACGGACAGTTTGAGCATGAATTCTAGTGCCTGTTGTTTGCTGCAAAGTACGGGCTAAACATCACTAAATACCTATCTTCCCTTGGAGTAGTTAATCATGGTCTACCAGAACGTGGTCGATCTCACACTTGCCCAGTTTGGTGTACGCGTTGTCGGAGTCGTGATATGGTACTGTCATGAACATGAAAGTACTGAGCGACGTCATGTATGCGTTGGCCGGCGTTAAGCCGTCCCGTTGCTTCAGAACGTTGATTTTCCATTAAGCCTGGACGGCGACCCATTATAACAGGATAAATTCTTCCTTTTGTTTTTGGATAATGTTGGTTCAGTGCATCAAAATGTGATTTCAATACATCCGTATTGCACGCACTTCTGCGACAGCACGAGCGCACTGCGTTTGCACGTGCAGTACACATAGCGGCGTGCAATATGACAAATGGTATTCTTTTCATTACCCAAAGCGACAGGGCATATATATGCAACTAACATATTACCAAGTTTTATCACTTTATTTTAATTTATTTGGAAGCAACAGTCATTTACAAAAACTTGCTAAACTTTTTTGGTTAAGTATATAATTTAAAATAATAATACTTCTGAGAATGCTGCCATATTTAAGTCACTAACAGTACTGATCTGCGTAACTATCTAAACTGTTAGTACTGTTACCGAATCATAGTTATTAATTATACTTATCTGTAACAATAATTGCACATTGTTGGTTTGAAGACAGATATCACGTTTCCTTCTGACTGCTTCCAGATACAAGACCCTGGTGTTAATTTGTGTAGTCCGTAGTTAGTGTGTATTTATTTTCTTTTTCAGATAATCTCTCTGCAGCTGATAATTTTATTTATTTATATGTATTCATTCATTCATTTCGTATGTAAACACCATCTAGTTCAAAGTATTCTTTAAAAATGTAATAATTCCTATCCCAAGCCAGCTGTAATTACCCATGGGGTTATGGAATATTTTGCATAATAATAGATTTGACAAAGTGAAAAATTAATGCGGTGTTTAGATTTTTCTGCGTACAACAAACGATAAATTCACCTGTATATGCAAAGGCCTAACTAGTCGGGATCGTCGCCGTTTAAAATGCTTCTGTTACTAAAATAAATTAATGTATAAGCTTATTACCATTCAGTACATGTTTATATAATTTTTTAACAACTTATATTCATTGTTTTTCTTTTGATTTACCATACGTCGCAGAGGACGGTCATGCGTTCTCATTACACGAGTTTGGCAAATCGTTTTGACACTGTGGTTATTCAGGGGTTGCCTATCATGTGACTACTAAAATAATACGTCACACCTCTACACTCCAAATAGCCGTTATTTTTTCCTGAATTATGGACTGTCAACATAATTCAATTATTTTTACAAAATATCAGTAATAAGTGGGTTATGGTAGTTATGTCAATGGTTAAACAAAGTACTTTTAGCGGCAAATCAAATGTATATATTTTCAAATACTTTTTTAGGTCATTAATTAGGTCAACCATCCATGACATGAGCGCCTTTAACGACTAATACAGAGAGAGAGAGAGAGAGAGAGAGAGAGAGAGAGAGAGAGAGAGAGAGAGAGAGAGAGAGAGAGAGAGAGAGAGAGAGAGAGAGAGAGAGAGAGAGAGAGAGAGAGAGAGAGAGAGAGAGATGGAGGGAGGGAGGGAGGGAGGGAAGGAAAGAGGGGGAGAGAACCAGATGCCATCACACAGGGTACACATACCGACATTTTAACAAATTGATTTTACAATAGACAGGACAGTATATACCATGGCATTTGATGCAACAGTCATGAGACACTGGATGGGAGAAAACCCACCCAGTGAAGGGCAATTAATCCTGCGACCCATTGCACTACCAGTGTTACAACCCATCCCTCTCAATGAAAAGGTGTGCGAAGTACATGTCCATTATATACGTACTGTAAGAGTTTAACACAGTTGGAGATTAGTGACCCTGTATTCAATAAACAAATTCAAATTTGTATTCAATGTTTCTCTACGTAAGGCAGTATATGTACATGTATGTATATTCTTTAATAAGAAGTAAAGCATATATATATATATATATATATTATATATATACAAAAAAACACACACGATAAAACATCTGGTAAGACCAACCAAAAGCACCAAATATCAGATATTTATAAAGGTAGTCTCTCAAATATTGCTCTAACCGAGCTTCTTTAAACCATACATGTATTCAGATTACATCAAGTGCATAGTACTTACAAATATCAAACTATTTTTAAAATTTAATCATTGAAACATTATTTTACAACATGGATGACTAGATACCTGTACAAAAACCAACAAAACTTTTATAAAAGTAAAAGTTTGCTTTGTTTAATGACACCACTAGAGCACATTGATTTATTAATAATCGGTTATTGGATGTCAAACATTTGGTAATTTTGACATATGGTCTTAAAAAGGAAACCTGCTTAATTTTTTCATTCGGTCAGGTCATAGGTTTTAACATACATTCACAGCAAGCTGTTGTAGTGTATATCTATCATGGGCATAGGCATTGACTTGCACAGACTCCTTCATCCATGAAGGAAAGGGGTTGGGGTGTGTGTGTGTGTGTCAGGTGGACTGCCCACACTTGACAAGTGCAAGAGAGTACAAGCAGCCCGACCAGGTTCGGTAGTGGGCAGGGTGTTTTGTGGTGCTATTTGAAAATGTCCCGTAAGATTAAATCCAAAGGAAACAGGTTACATAATTTCAAGAGGTAAATTTGACGCATAATTCTGAACGGTCCATCTAAATTTAATTAGAGCTATTTGGTTGATTTGACTTAGTTGGTCGAACTTAACTCTTGATTTTTCCATTAGTAGCAAGGGATCTTTTATATGCATCATGCCATAGACAGGATAGCATATACCATAGCTTTTGATATACTAGTCATGGTGCACTGGTTGGGACGAGAAATAGCCCAATAGTAATATGCTATATTCAACTTTGAGCTTAAACACAGATTACATTGGTTAAAAGAAGAAAAAAATTATGAATGGATCCCAGCTCACAATAATTTGGGTCACATATTTCGTAAGAACACTTAAATAAAATTTGTCTGTATTTCTTATAAAAAGTTAACGCAGAAGGTTCAATAGTATTGACATTTTTTAAAGAGTTACTGCTGCCTACATTTCTCATAGAAGTCTCCTACTTTCAAAGATACTGACTTACTCTACAAGTTACAGATATATTCAATTGTTATAACCAGTACTTGGAAGAGCACCTTTATCTCCACACTATTCACTCCTCCTTTGGTTTACTAGAACTGTTCTGCACACAGGTTGAACTTGTTCCAGGTGGAACATCACCAAGACTAGCACTCCCAGGTGCTAGAGTGTCAGGACACAACGTGCGGTCCTCTGGTGGAGCTGCTACAGCCACGCTTTCATCACTGTCTTTGTCGATGATGAAGCGCACAAACCAGCGAGCGCCTCGGTAAATCCATCGACAGAGAGTGAGGGTCGTGTTGACGAACACGATAAACAGGACAATGCTAAGCACCACTACGAAGATGGACGCGAAGTTGCTCAGCTCATAACTCTGAGGCGTCATAGTTGCTTTTAACAAGTTAAACACTTTTAATGAATTCAGGGCTCACATTCAAAAAATATTTGGTTTAGTCAATTTTCAGATATGCAGAGTATTTCCTTAAAATTCATTAAAAAGTGGTCAATTTAAAGAATATTTTGTTACCCAAAGACTAAATATTTTTAAAAATTAGCAATTGGCTAATCTGGCAATGGACAGGATGAGCACTGGAATTGACGAACAAATAAAAATAAATAAAAGTAATTGCTGACAAAAATGTAATGTCTCAATGAACAGTATTCAATGAATTAAAACATTATTCAAGAAATGAAAAATATTTTGCTACATTAATAATTTATAGAAAAATATCAACAATTTATGAAAGAATAGGAAAATAAATATGTTATGTGAATATGTATCTAGGTAACTTAATATCTATATATATCAATACTATAATTTATTGAGATCAATATTCAATAATAATATTTAAAAATATGTTAGTAACTGCTTCATTAGAACACCATCTTCCTTAGAAAGAAACGAAGTATGTCTAGATCAATGTTCACTCAGTGAGTCGTCTGTAAACATTACTAGGCCTAAAGGCGTTCAGTCACTCTAGTGAAGAGACTGTCTGTCCTCTTGGTTTAGAAAATAAATCTTCACAATCCCTTTTGAGGTTTCAACATCTTCGGATAACTTTATAAAGAACCATGAACCAATTCCATACATCGAAGTAGGAATTCCTGAAAAAGAAAACCATAGTAAAAGTACTATGGAAATTTAGTGCATGCATAACTATTTCAGAAGTTAAAAATAAAGAAAAAGTGATCAATTAATACAGGCATCGAAATAAGCATTGTGTCTGGTATCCTATTTACAAGTTACCACAAAATATAGCCTGGTAACCTATAGGTTACCACAACTGAAAGTTAGAATTGAATTCCTGTTACTACTACATGTACTTTAAACATGGTCGTTCTGATATTGTATAGATGCTCGCGAACATCGGTACGAGAAACGAAATCCGGAAGTAAATTTATCTAGTGGACGCTGCTTAAATGCGGAATGACTATAATTGCTTGCAATTGCACAAGTGCATGCGAACATCGATGCAATTCCTTACAAGAAAATGAAATGTGGAAGTCCGGAATGCATTGCCTAGTTTACGTTCGGAAACGAAACTGAAATTTTTGTTGAGAACGAAACACTGTTCTCGACTTTTCTTACATGTGGTAACCGCCCGGTCACCTGAATGATTGTTATCGACATATTTGATATCAGATTTCAATCAGGAGTCTACATTAACTTGGGTGGGATTTATTTGACTTGAAAGATCAAAGCCCATCGGCGGATCTAATTCTGTAATTGTTTTTTTCCTCCATCCCAACCAGTGCCCCATCATTGATATATCAAAGGCCATGGTATGTGCTATCCTGTCCGTGAGTTTTTAGTACGTACAATGTACAAATTAAAAATTAATGTAATACATGTATTGTCCAATGTCATAAATTAATGGCCCCTCAATTTATATAAAAAATAGGCCTCAAAAGTTGTGATTCCTGGAACCTAATCCTACATGTACCTAGAAAAAAGGGCTAACACTATTTGTAATAAAAAATTAATTATGTAAATTCTAAGAGTACTGCTAAAGCAATACGTGTCCCCTACTAGGCCCAACATTTCTCATATCTCCTAAATTTCAAGGGCTATACTTCTGTAAAAAGTGTGTAAATCACAATGAATGTTAACCTTGATCTTTAACAGTACATGATAATGCTATACACAAAATTTCAGTCAATAATTCAAGGCCTTCTAATAAAAAAAACATCCGGGAAACTATATGTGGGACAGACAGAGATAGATAAAACCTATAGTCCCCTCTGGTTAGACTACAAAGTACATACATAACACTTTATTTGGACCTGCATGACTAGATATATATACATGTATACATGTATACATATATTTGGCAATTCTTGGATTATTTTTTTTCCCCATCTGTACATATGTTATGTATTTTGGCAGATAACTATCATTCTGACATAGAAGATCTACTTAATACAAGCTAATTCTCACCCACCCAAAGTTCACAACTGGGCGGTATCGGTATCTGTCAATACTGATTTACCGTACTGTGCAAGTCTCATTGAAGTATTGAAATGTTGGTATTGATAATTGAAATAGATTCCCGCCATAATGTGTAACACTAGAAAAAATTATTCAATGACATTACAGTAACCGAAACAAGGTAACAGTAAGAGTGTGAACATCATATTTTCAACAAATGTACAGAACATTGTGTACATGTACGTTAGTGTACAGATCACTTATAAAGCCAATAGGGAATGAACTTCATTTATGGAACAGCACGGTCTTCTGTGTTAATTTCCCTTAAAGGCACCAATAGAAACCTCTTTGTGGAGGAAATTTAACACAGAAAATCTGACATGCCAAATTTTCACCTGAACAATGTAGTGATTACGAAATATAAACATTATGTTGGTATTCTTGAATGAAAGTTAACCCTAACCTAAAACAAGGAGAAGGCCATGTGCATGGGATTTAGATGAAAACAGTGGAATGCATTTACATCACTCAATATCGGTATAGGTGTCAATACCGAATACCGTAAATCACCCCCAAAATACAAATGTATACTGCACCTAAAATTTCAATACCACCCAGCTGTAACTTTCTAATATCTACATGTGTAGGTATCGACAAGGATGTGATACCTACATGTATTTAAAAAATAAAAACTGAATTGATCTTTAAAAAGCTGAAATATACTATGCCTAAATAAATTATGTAATTTTCAAATGCAATCTACTTTGTGAAAATTATTTTACACAAACAAAAAGCGGAAATCAGATAGTTTAAAAAGCAGAAAAATAACATACGTCTGTATCAATGAAAATCTTTTAGCCAATGTCCCACGACAAAGACTGTTGTATTGATGTCCTGATTGTGGTAAAATGCATACAGTGTATGCTCTTATGGTGTCATTCAACAAAACAAACTCTAAGTGACTTATTATTTTCAAATTTTATGCTAATATTGAGTAATCATTATTTATTATCTGGATCTAAATATGTTACTTGAACAATTAATATTGGGAGTAGATGCTTGTCTTTTTAAAATAAATATTGATACTAAATCAAATTAAATTAAAACAATTATCATTTATTCTTTGGCAATTATATTATGGCAATATGATTTCAGTTTTCCTATAAATGTCTTACCAAAATTTATCATTTTCAGTAAGGTGAAAAATGTATTTTCTGCCGAAAGGTCTTGAAATGGCCTCCGTGAGCAGTGGAATTTTATAAAAGGGAAGCAGCCTGTCCGTAGAATATGATAATTAGTTCCATCCACCAACCAATTAAAATGAGACAGTCCGAACTGATCGTTCACCACAGACACGTAATACACACAGAAGGAAGTCCATGGGGGCAAACCACTTTGTTGAAGATGGCAGGTGAGGACCTCTGAGGAAAACGGTTTATGTTTTAATCGACCTCTGTGACCGATAGCTGATTGAATCCTTTGAATGGCTTTTTGCAACATAGAGTTTTACCAGCACTGACATACACCAGAGAGATATCTGAAATGAAGATGACAAAAGAGTTACATTTTGTAAATGAAATTCCACACGTATACGTATGTTACAGGAATGCTAAAGCAAGGCTTTTGGACTGGTGTGCATATTCAACGATACATAATGCACATTATTGCTTATCAACAAGTATAATCATATAGTTAATTAATAAAACGGTTAAATTTGACGGCTATTATATATAGCGGGCGCAGCCATTTTGTACTATCCCAGTGAATACGCCCTCTGGCGAGCTGGTGGTTACGTAATACCTAACGTGTCACGTCAGGAATTAGTCTTCGAACTGAAGAAACAAAACATACCTGATTTTTGGGGATGCATCGCAATGTTCTGTAATAATATCTATCCCAGTAACACAGCAACGAGTATATGTGGTTTATTTTTCAATACAAAATAAACCACCATTGTCAAAGTGTTGAAATAACTGTATTATATTTTGTATATAAATTAACCCACGTACTGAAATAATAGTCGAGTGTTATCTTGCTTAATTGGTCTTTTCTTTCCGTGGCCTGTACCTGTGGTTCTTGATTGGCAGGTGTATATTTAGACGGTCCCTAGACACTGTCTAGACACACTAAAAAGACGTGCCTCTTTTATTAAGATCACAGGGTATTGTGTGATAACCTTAAATCGTAATGGACTTTACCAGCTTTATTACTGTAAGTAATTCTGTAAAACCCTTGATTAAGTAGACTTTCCCATCTAAAATCACAAAACTGACCAATTACATAGTCCCAGAGAAAAGAAAATTATCACTTAGGTATCGTGAGTGGTCGTTTTTGCTCGAACGTATCCTACCAATAGGCCTAATAATATGCTCTTTTTGGGGGGATTTTTGAAAAGAAAAAAATATTATAACTCCATTTCGTTGATGCAAACTGAAATATATTTAGTTAAATAGTTTATTATACTATCAAGTCATTTATGTTGTTTTACAAGTCAGGTCGATGAAAGCGAAGCGCCTTGTCGTAAATTAGAGCATTTGTTTACCCTGTGCATAATAGAGAAGTTGGACCTGAGCTGACGTCACTTCGCCCCAAGCTATACCACCGGACGTCACAAAAACGAAACAAAATGGCTGCCCCCAGTTAGCAGGAATAATCACGTTTTTTTATTAATTCTAAAATTACGCCTTTTTCATTTGTTAAAGTGTCAGTATGTGTTGGTGGTCCGGGTATGCATCTTTCCAACACATAAGGCTCTTGTTGGAGTTTAGTCTACCTTTAATATTTTAATTTGAAAGTTGGTGAAATAACAAAAAAATTGGTTTACCAGCAACCAATCGATACATGTATGTTACACAAATTAAAACAAGCATTCTGAGAGTACATTGTATAGCCATACACAACATTTCTAATTAATAGTCCGAAAAACAAATTTTCATATAACCTAAGTTCAAGAGCCATAACTCTGTCAAAACTCAGGGCATAAAATTTGAATTTTTCAGACAATCAATGTCGTTTTTGTGGTTTTAGTATTTACACGAACAATTTTCTTCAGTCGTTCAAAAAGTATATTTGTGTATTTATGATAGGAGAAAAGCTACGAAAATCACTCATGTTAGATTCTCATTTGAATGTTGTGTGCTAGGACTAAGTTAAAAGCTATCAGGTGAAAATAAAAATTAGGTTTGTTTGTCCTAATCTGACTAACCCACCCATGAAAATCGACCCGTGTCAAAATAGTTTTTGACCTCTTAATTTTGGGGAAGAATGTTTTTGTTAATATTTAACCAATTTTTAAGCAACAAGTATAATATTAATCTGTAGATGATATTTGTCAAACATTTTAAAACCTTGATATAATAAAAAAATAAAAATTAATGTCAATTTGGATTCATTGGAAATTAGAAATTCTGTGAAATGCTATTCATAGTAATGAGAACACGATTTTCCTGTGACAGTCACACGAGATCTCGCACACCGCGGTGCATGTTCGTAGTACATGGTACATGCTCTTGTAACAGGCAAAATCGGTTTTAAACTAAATCAATCTAATAGTAGCTGCACAGGTACCATTGCGTGAGCCACATGAGGTTATGTATTGGCATGCTTTAACAGTCACAAAGTTAATATTAGCGGTTATTTTGTCCGACACTATATACACTCACTAGAATGCCATCCCGTTTGCTATTAAGACCTGATTCAGTCATAAAGAAACTATACAAGTGTCGAATTCTGCGGAGAATACGTAATCGGCCGACTTATTCTGATTGGCTTGGAATAGCGGTAAGAGAGATTTTCATGACAGCCTTCTATAATTTGTTAACGTTTTTGGGGGGGGGGGGTTTCATCAGTGTTCTCGCTGCTCCATTTAAGCAGGGTGGCCCTCCCCGCTATTGCCGCCCTCCTTTTACGTTCTCCGTCATCCTTTATTTTTCTGCGCCCGTCTTTATTTTCCAGCACCTATCTCCGCTATTTCCAAATGCACAATTTTTTTCCACATTAAAAACCCCAACAAAAAACAACTATCAGTCTGCACACTGGACATTAAAGGAAACAAGCCGCGTTGTGTACGAAAAAGCAATTGACGAAACATTTACGAGTTACCGTACAACGTAATTTAACATTATTTTTAACAGCCTCTGTTTTGTCCTATACCTGTATCCATTTGTATGTTTAATACAAACAAGAAAAGTTATATTTTATTTGAGCAATGAAAACATTTTTATTTTTTACGGATTCGGCAATCTCCAATTGTCAAAAAAAAAACCTCACTTATTTGGCGTCAAATTTGTCACGTGATCAGAACGATCATTCTGTCTTTTGTTTCCACTAACTGTCGTCTGATACTTTGTCCTCAATTGCAGATATAATTTGTTGTAACTGATGATTTTTATTTTGTCATTTCTGTCATTCTGTTTATTCAGCAGTTCTTTATAAAATATTATAAACTTTTCATTTTGGGGGGATATCACCGCTTATAAAAACAATGGAAGTGGTAGTGTTTATCATTAAAATAATTTATCTTGGGTGCCAAATAACATATACACCGTCTGTACAAAAATGAAACTACTTTTTATCAGCTGGTGATAATATTTTATCAAAGTGATCGATTCATTCGATGAAGATGGAAATAACAAAAAATGTATCCGACATTAGGGGATCACTTTACAAACATCTTTATTGTTTTTCGTATATCTTGAAATCTTTATTGAAAATAATATTAAAACTTTGATTGGTTCAGCAAAACCGGAACTGCCCGTGAATGTCAGACCGATAACATCTTCGGTTCAATTAAGACCAGTCTGCTTGTATTTCGTATAAACTTTTTTGCACTTTTTTGTAGGCAAAATAAGAAGTATGCTTTTCCCCAAAGTCAACCAACACACAACAATATGGTAACCAAGCTCCCCCCTCCTTCTTTTTTTTTTGAAGGGTGTGGTGCCGCACCTCCTTTTATTTTCACCCAGCGAGAACACTGTTTCATCAGTGTCATTAAATTGCATCGGTATACAGTGCTGTCCAGTGTATTGGCGCACCTAAGCATTCAAGGACCATTTTCTATGTGAACACTGTGAAATACTTAATAAAATGTGTCTCTCACCAATGAAGCAGTGCATAATCTGAAATACACTACAAACTGTCAATTAAGTTGTAAAACTTTTGTTTTGTTTGCATTTGTCTGTTTTCCTTTTCACTTTAAATAAAAATAAACAAACGAAAATAATTACATTTATAGTAAATTATACCATTTACTACAATTTAAAAAATGCGGGAAAGGTGTTTTTAGACTGGTTTTAACATTATTAATATCAATAAGGCTGACCTACTTCGCGTTTATATACACAAAAACAGGTGAATTATTTATTTTGAAATTATGATATAATTATTGATAATTCTAATTAAAAAAAAAATATTGCACCCTTAACAATAAATATGTTGATACTTGATTAACCATTGAAAAAGGAATTGAACTTTAATTCGTTAAAAACACCGACAACATTACAATTTCCTAAGCATACCTAAGCAAAATACCAAGTTCGCCGAATCACCGGACACGGTTGTATAATAATAATATTCTAAGAAACTACACATAAACTTAAAGGTTCTGTGATGTGCTTCAAACACCGAATATCGTGACAACTCAGACACGGTCACATCTAGACTGTCGATCTTAAGCCCGTCAACAATCTACATTGTAGCCATTTTACATTTCAATGTACAATTAACCATCTAAAAACCGTATAATTCTAATTGCAAGCACCTTAAGAACTAAATATTTACAAATTTTGCAAGTAACCCGCCATTTTTCTATTTAACTAAAGGGAAATAACTCTAAAAGTATTTTGTTTTTATAAAATGTAATAGGTGACAATGTTAGCACATGTTATTAAAGGGATGCGGTGAACTCCTATGGAAACTAACTCGTATGAACGGAAAACTCGTATGGAAAACGAACTCGTATGGAAAAAATAACGGTGAACTCGTATGGGGATGTATGGATATGCAGATATACTAACTTTGAGATTTCTTTTAAATGTGTATTTTGACACTTGTTTTGTATACATGCTTCTTATTTATGTCCCCATCAGTCAACTATTTGCGTGTCAACCGCAGTTTGTGCGTCAACGACAGTCACCTATAATTAAAACACGCATGTCATTAGACTTATTTCCTGCAACAGAAACCGTAAACAATGCATGCATGTTTTGCGTTTCTCACCAGCCCGAACTTAAAAAAACACTAGCCAATGCCATGGACGTTGGGCTAGCGGATTTGTCGAACTCTGCATAAAAACTACAAACAAATTGCTATACAGTTATGGATATATCAGTTTGTTCACTGCATTTTCCCACATACGAGTTTGTCTTCCATACGAGTTCACTTGTGGATTTCCATACGACTTCACTGCATTTTCCCCCATACGAGTTCACCGCAAGCCGTTATTAAACATGCAATGTATCAAGCCAACTATGACGCATAAACTTGAATACTATAACCCCTGCCCCAACGTTTTAACTTAAGAAAATGGATTATTTACCACACCTAGTTTGGCTCAAAATTGTAGTACTTATAGTTTTGCTGGTTCCACATTTCAGGCACAAGGGTAAGCCTACTTGGGCAAGTCGTATTGGATGAAATTGAGTAATTCATTTCAACTTATTTTTGTGCTTATGTCCAATTAAGGTTCAAGCACGCTACCATGTGCCTCCTTATGCAACTATATGTGCTGTCTGTCCCGGACAGTGGGTTGGTTAGTTGTTATTGGTTAGTGAGAGAGAAGAGGATGTTACGATGTAGTGGTCTTACACTTACCTATAGATAGAATCGTTAAAACGTGTTCTGGGTGGGAACCGGTACCGAACTGCAAACCCAGTACCTACCAGTCTTATGTCCGATCGTTAACCACGACACCGAGGCCGATATTAAATAAAACTTTATTGTCCGGATATAACCTTTGTTTTATTAAGAAAAGAAAAAAAGTCACCATACAATGGCAGGACTGGTAGTATTAACTGCGCTATTAACATTTGACCCAGCCTGATGCTATTTGGTTTAGTGCTTCCGCTAGTGTGGAGCATGCCAACTCGCCCCAAAACCAGCTCGCCCCAACAGATGGTCAATTCCCCCCCCCCCCCAATTCTCTTTGACCTAACTACTAAATTCGTATTCCAAATTCCGCCCACCTCAAACTTACCCCCCACCCCTGCCCCCCCCCCCCCCCACCCCCACCCACCCCCGGCCCGGACCATATAGGTCGGACTTTAAACTTTTAGACCTTCCTTCAAAATTTTATGTCGAAATTACTTCTTTTTTTTTCTTTTTTTTTAAAAATATTATTAAATAGTCCGATCCTCTCTTCTTTCTCTTATTTATTTTTGGACTGTCCTTCTAAAATGCTCCAAATTATATAAATATTCGGCCGAGCAGTCAATTCAATTATTTTTGGCTTGTAACTTTTTTCTTTCTAATTTTAATCCTACTAATTTCTTTTACTAATTGCTATTTTCAAAATTCTGTCCATTTTCAACTCCCCCCCCCCCCCCCCCCATCCCAAATCAGGCGTGTTATCTATCTATCTATCTATCTATCTAATTTCTTTTTGACCACCCGATCTATCTAGCGACCAAATTTAATGAGTAGAATTTTCTTTATTAATAATATTAATTAGAGATGCGCATCGAAATTTTAAAGGCCCACTATTTAATTTTTGGATGTAAATTTCAAAATATTCCCTTAATTTTGTTCTGTCCCGGAACAAGTCACTGGCTATCCAGAGACAGGCCCCGGAACTGACATGCTCGAAACTCTAGTGGTATATGAGCATGTTAAAATTATTCGCACTCGCACTCTCTCTCCCCCCCCCCCCCCCCCCCCCCAAGTTACGAACTTGCCCCAGTGGTCGGTCAACTCGACTAAACTCAAAATACAGGATATGAATTTATTTGCACACAATAATTGGCCTAAACAGTTATAAAATTATTACCAAGCAATCAGATTTGTACTTGTTTATTTCTTACAGATGTTCAAGTGCACCTCGAAGATTGCGGTGTGTGAGAAGCGATATCCAACTCTGTAGAACTCCCTCGATGGACCCCTTGGTTTTTCCCTGTCTCGACCAGTGGCCACGACTGTAAATCAAAGGTCGTGGTATGCGCTGTCTTATTTGTTACAACGTGCATATAAAAATGGAAAGTGTAGAGGGTGTCAGAATTATCAAATGTTTGACATTCAATAAGCGATAATTAATCACGGTGTGCTTTAATCAATGGATTTAGGTCTTTCGTGTTACTATTTACATACATGTATTATGATAATGCCATTAACTAAAGTGTACACATTTTATAATAATCCATTTGTTCTAAGTTGTGATGTTGAGCACGATTTTTTGCATCACCGATTGGAATATCGCTTTTATCTCTAATACGAATTAAAGCGGCCATGAGCCTATATTACTACCAAATTATAAAACACAATAAAAAACACATTAAGTAGGGGATAAGGTATATATTAATTCGCCTTTTGAACTGGCTTCACCCCCGGCCCCGTTTCCAGCCACTCTCTCCGTTTACAGCACCTTAGTATACTTTGTATTGCCAATCTGAATGCTATTTGTAATACTAATAACTCGTTTTAGTTATAGATTCCCCTAATTCACACCCATAGAGTGCTTTTGATATAAGCAAAGGATGTCAACTGATATAATGACATTGGTTTATATATAATACAGTATGCAATAGTTATATTACGTGTTTTTAATAATCTGGCGATATACATATTTAGACAGACAGACAGACACACACACACACACACTTTTATTACACTGGATATGCTAGCTATTATATATACACACACGCACACGCACACACACACACACACACACACACACACACACACAATCATTAATATATATAATTTTATATATATGATATATGTATATACACGTGTGTAAGATTATAGGCATGTAAAAATTACCAAATGTTTGACATCCAATAGCCGATGATTAATGAATCAATGTGCTCTAGTGGTGTCGTCAAACAAAACAAACTTTAACTTTAATATGTCCAACATTACCCAATAGTACCATAGGCGTACGGGCTCCCGTTTTTGTGGGGGTGGGGGTGGGGGTGGGGGCTAATTTTTGCTCGAATTAAAAAAACAAAAGCCCGAGTCCGGATTATTCATAGAAATTGCTTTACTACTGGTCAGCTATAACATTCCAAACGAATCACTAAGCATTTTCATATTGATTACAACTAATATTCATCTTCATAAATCAAGGCTAATATTCGTTCCTCGAATACGAGGAACGAATATTAGCCTTGATTTATGAAGATGAACTAATATTGTGAGTAGCATGATGGAAATACATAGCTCATTTTGCTCGAACGTCTCCCTCGTTTTTGCCCGAATGCGAAAATTTGCTCCAGTACAAGGGGAAGGGGGAGGGGGAAGGGTAAGGGTGGGAGGCTGTAGAGTATAGTTTGGGAATAAAACTCTCTGTTTTACGGTTTTGAACTGTGTTTTATGTGCGCGCTTGATACATTAAACATTAATAAATAAGGCAAATCGAGTTTCATTATTAACGTATGCTGTTTTAATCTTACTTGGATTGTTAACTAAATATGTTCGGATATACGTTTTGACATAATTTATAACTCTTATTCTAACCCTTGTACTTATTGCTGCTGAAATGCCTTCTGGGGCTTGCATACATTTATTTTATTATCATTATTTTTTATTTAAACTATTTTTAAAAAATGTGTTTGTGTGGTTCTACTACTTTGATCGCTTTGTCTACCCGCTCTATTTGATCATATTTAGATCTGATGCAAACAAATACTTTTTTGGGTTTGATATTAAGCTTATTATTTTAACATTATTTTTTCTTCTAATTTAAACTGTAAATTTCATAGATCTAATGCCCGCATCAACCCCTGTCTTGGACACATCCGCCGGGAAATTCGGAGAATGTGTCTATGATAGACGTGTTTGAACCTTCAGTGAATGTAAGCACGTATCAAATGGTTGATTGATTGAAACATATTGTATTGCATATACGGTACAAATGGATTGGGCACAAGTTATCCAACTTACGAGGCCCTCTTCTAATAATAAAAATAATGACAATATGACAATAACGGCGACTACAACTATTACAAGAATATAGAAAAAAAAATATATTGAAAGAGAAGTAGGGCCTATATACATGAGAGATAAGCAAAACACAGAAAAAACCCCCAAACAAAATAAATAAATAAACAAATAAATAAATAAATAAAAAATGAATGAAAAAATGAAGAAAAATCAAACGAAGGTGATTTATTTTCCAATCAGACAACCCACTTTATAAAACATTCTTAGCAGACAGGTTCCTGCGTAACTGATTTAGAATTAATTAGACATTATTATTATTATTATTATTATTATTATTATTATTATTATTATTATTATTCAAAACGCTGTGTTTGTTTAATATATTTATGTACCATATAGAACATTTGTTTGTTAATAGTATCGTTTACAACAGTACTGCCATACAATACTAATTGCAAATTAACCGGTGCAAACGTTTTCAAAGAAGCTAAAAGAAGTTGTCTCTGTTTGGTAAAAAGATTACATTAAAAAAAATAATGATAGCAGTTTTCAGAGTGCTATCCAAAATTATAAGAGGGATCTGGTATAAGTCCACAACAATATAAGTCGGCATTTAAAGTACTGCAACCATGTCTTAAAGGAGCTCAATCACGGATTTAGTGGGCCTTTTTTTCTCTAAATATGCATTATAAATGAAACTTACATTCATTTGGAATACCAAACCTAGTTATTGTATGTACCAAAATATTTTAATTGAACTACGATCGAGGGAATTCCATGATACGCTTCTTTTTTAAAATTTGAAACTCTTCTTGTGATGAGACATGAAAAATACGGAAAAACAGACTCATAGTGATGAGGCTATATATACGACAACCGTATAATGTATGTTTGGATTTTATATAAACGATCGCCGTGTATAGAGACTTGGCAAATGAGGGCCGGCTATATACATGGCAAATAATAAAAAATGTATTATTTCATGACGAAAATAACCGCGAATACGCTGAAATAAAATAATAAACAGTCGGAACATGAACTCACCATTTGTTATTATTATTATTATTATTAGGCTCGTGTGCGAATTATTTTGACTGGTTCGCAAAGTGGTATTTCGGTTTTAATGTATAGCGTAAAAACTGTACTTTTGCATGTTTTGTCGTCCAAAGGTTGGCTAATTATTACTTAACCCAGTTGAATCCAGTGCTACGTGCAGGGACAAGTTCAGCCTGCCGTTTGTGCGTGTGTGCACGCACGTTAATCTTGCATTTTTATTGCCAAAACTCTTCCAGATAAAACACCGCCCCTCCACCCCAAAAAGGTAGTAGTAGGCTAATAATAATAATAATAGTAGTAGTAGTAGTAGTAGTAGTAGTAGTAGTAGTAGTAGTAGTAGTAGTAGTAGTAGTAGTAGTAGTAGTAGTAGTAGTAGTAGTAGTAGTAGTAGTAATAATAATAATAATAGTAATAGGAATAATAAATGTGTATTATTATTATTATTATTATTATTATTATTATTATTATTATTATTATTACATGTATTATAATGGCGGTGTTTTACATGTATTATAATGTTGGTAAAATCACGTCGCGGTGGGGTGGGGTGGGTGGGGGCGGTTGTTACAAAAACATTACATAAATTTAGAGGGGGACCCGGGAGTGGTCTCAGCTTTACTAGTAGCCTATAAAAAAATGTATTTTGAGTTTTATTTATTTACGGTAAAATTAACTTTAAAATAAAAAATATACGTAAGCAGCCTCAAAATTGCAAGCAGTGAAAAATTATTAAGTTCAAGCCCTGTTGTTAGTTTGTGTACTGTCCGTAGTTAGTTTCTGGTGAACTACTTATAACATATACAAGTTAAGTGCCAAATGAACACTTTATTAAAAATATAAAAAACACACAATCCACTGGTAATGTTGATAAAACACAAATTTATTTCAATCATATGAATGGCAACTATTATATATATAGTTTATTACATTAAGTATTACAAAGCATTTATAGCAAAGCATAAATACATCTCAATAATTCAGTGACGGCTGTAGTTTTGTAAAGTGAGGTTGCAACATCAAACATGCATTTTGTCGTACTGTAGTTAAACAAACATTCATTATATGTTGACGAAAGCAATCTTCCTTAACAAAAATAAAATAAAATAAATAAAGGAAACCCCCCCCCCCCCCACACACACACACACACCACCACCACAAAAATACACACATGTGCAAAAACAAACAAACAAACAAACAATAAGGAAAACAACAGCCAGTCAAGATATTACATTTTTAACTACTAAAACGAACTACCTCCACCATATGTATTTGTTAAACACTGAATTTTAGAATCATTTTGAAGTTCGGTGGGGGTGGGGTGGGATGGGGGCAGAAAATCAGGTATAGGTAAGTAGCTATAAACTAATTATACAAAGTTTCCTGCCATTTCAAAAACATACTATATTTAAGATTTGGAGAAGTTCGATTTAATATGTGAAACTGTGCGAATACTTTATTTGGCAGTTTTGAGTTATTTCGGTCTAATTTAGTATACTATTACTTGTACCATATTTTAGGACAAGTACCCTCGGTGGATGATCTTGTACCCTCGGTAGTTAGGTACTGTAAAATTCACCCTGTTGAAATCTTAAAGTGTCTCGTTTTCCTAGAACTATCTCTAGCAACATACAGTAAGGTTATTCACATATATTTAAAAAAAAAAAAATTAATGCTTATAATTTGAAAATGTACCCTGATCATTTAGAAAATGGATTTATCCATCATATACATATTTAATTGTTAGTGTCTACATAAGAAGGTGTTTACTTAGCTGAAATATACATTAGCTAACACTGTGACGGTACATGCTCTTAAATTTGTTTCGCCTGTGGCGATTTTAATTGTGTTAGAGGGCCGTGTGCAGTTTCATTGCACCGAGTCCAGGTGGGCAACTTGTTACGTAATACATCGCGCGATCGGGCATTCCAATATGCACTTAGTCCAGCTGTGGAGGCCATGTGGCGAGTAGTTACGTAATACCTCTGCGAGTGCGGTTTCGACGACGGTGATTTTGGCGACCAAGGCGTCAGTAAGTCTGACGATCAGAGAAATTATACCGACTCTGGGAGAGGTGGAATATCAGATGATAGGGGGGAGGTACCGCCTTGTACCCCCAGGCAATATTCTGATGTATAATAAATAGCTAGTTTTTAGAGATATCGAGGAGAACGAAAAGGAAGCTTCCCGGGAACGTTGTCCGTTTGGACTGGCAAATATTTTATTTCTGCTCTGTGTATAACCTTGCTGCGATTGATGTGACTTTAAATATTTTAATACTGTATTATACCAATATTCTTTAGACAGTGTCTTCGGTCATTTGACGAAGTAAATCGTAGACTTTTTGTTCTAACATTATATGAGTATTTGGTAATATAAAGCTTAGCCAGTCATCCTAGAAGACCTAGGTAAACTGTAGGTTATTGTCTTTATTGTGATAGGTACCAGTATTAATTCTGTGTTACAAGGTTACTGAATGAGTAGTTAGGGTTAATTAAAAATTAATCCGTTAGGAATAGAGCTGTAATTCCTTTATTAATTAAGTTCCCCTGGAAGCGTTCCTAAATTATCACACGTTACTGAACGAGTAGTAAGGGTTAATTAAAAATTAACCAGTTAGGAATAGAGTGGTAATTCCTTTATTAATTAACTTCTCCTAGAAGCGTTTCTCAATTATCACATGCGTGGGTGTTGTGTCACGGTGAAGTGATTCGCATATTGTGTAACTAGACACCTAGAGATTAACTAATTAAGTGATCAGTTCTGGGTTGTTATTATTGTTGTTATTAATTAACTACTATGGCTGTACATTTGTCAGCGTAGGTTAATACAGATTCCAAAGTGTATTGTGTTTTGTTGTCTTTCTAGTGAGCTAAACGTGCTATAATAATATATACTTTATATAAGATCGTATCTCTGATCATACCTAGACGAGCCATACTAGGGTTTAACCGCCTGTTACAGAGAGATCTAATAGATATACAGTTAGGAGAGATATTTTGATAATCGTGTTTTATTCAGTTACGGGTATTATAGAATCCCCGTGACAAACACATATGTAAATTAATATACCATATTTTGCGAAAACTACCTTCGGTGGATGATATTGTACCCTCAGTAGTTAGGTACTGTAAACCCACCCTATTGAAATCTTATGTGTCTCGTTTTCCTAGAACTATCTAATGCAACATACAGTAAGTTTATTCACATATATGTAACTTTGTGTAAGGCGGAATCACCCAGTGGGCGATCACGTGACCTACGTCACGATATAGGTCAGCGAGCTTTGTAATTCTTGCAACGGTGTGTCACGAACTTTAGCTGAATGTGGGTGCTGTCGGATGTCTTTTTGTAGTGTGTGTATTAGTGATTAATATGTTGATTTTTTTTTTTAATCAAGTAACTCGAAAATGATCGATGTAAAGGTATTTGACGTCAAACATAGGATTGTTGTGGTATTAGAGCGGGAATCTTTGACTACCGTGTAGTGGGCAGCAATTGCCAGAAAATTACATAGCTTGGTCTCTGACTGTAAAGGCTGAATATCTGTAAAAATGTCCGTCTAGCCCTCTACACAGAGTACTTCAGTGGATGATATCCACGGTATCAGTTGTTAGGTCATTTAACCCCATTTCCTCACCTTACATGTAGGTTGTAGATAATGGATTAATCCACTTATTATATTGTCACGGGGATCCTATAATACCCGTAACTGAATAAAACACGATTATCCAAATATCTCTCCTAACTGTATATCTATTAGATCTTTCTGTATCGGGCAGTGTGTACCCGAGTAGCTCGGCTCTAGGTATAATCAGAGATAAGATCTTATATAAAGTATATGTAATATAGCACGTTAGTTCACTAGAAAACAACAAAACACAATATACTTTGGAATCTGTATTAATACTACGCTGACAAATGTACTGCCGCAGTAGTTACTTAACAACAACAATAATAATAACAACCCAGAACTAATCACTTAATTAGTTAATCACTAGGTGTCTAGTTTACACAATATTCTAATCACTTGACCGTGATACAACACACACACACGTGTGGTAATTGAGAAACGCTGCCAGGGGAACTTAATTAATAAAGGAATTACAACTCTATTCCTAACTGGTTAATTTTTAATTAACCCTTAACTACTCATTCAGTAACCTTGTAATACAGAATTAATACTGGTACATATCACCATAAAGACAATAACCTACAGGTTACCTAGGTCCTCTAGGATGACTGGTTAAGCTTTAATAATTTTTAGAACAATGAATCCTACAGTTTACTTCGTCATATTACCGGAAACACTGTCTAAATAATATTGGTATAATACAGTATTAAAATATTTAAAGTCACATCAATCACATCAAGGTTATACAACAGAGCAGAAAAATATATATTTACCAAGTCCAAACGGACTAACGTTCCCTGGGAGCCTTCCTTTTGTTTCTCCCCGATAAATCTAAATCCTAGCTATTTATTATAAAAATCCGAATATCGACTGGGGGTACAAGGCGGCACCTCACCTATCATGTGAATTGCCGCAACTCCCAGAGACGGTATTTTTCCTTAGATGGCCAGACTTACTGTCGCCTAGTTCGCCAAAAATCAGGGTCGTAAAACCGCACTATCGTAGGTATTACGTAACTACTGGCCACATGACCTCCACATCTGGTCTGGGTGTGTATTGGGAACAGCTCGACCACCGTCGCGCGGAGGTATTACGTAACAAAGTGCCCACCTAGTCTAAGTGCATATTGGGACTGCACACGGCCCTCTAAAACAATTAATATCGCCACAGGCGAAAAGAAATTAAGAGCATGTTCCGTCACACCCCCCCCCCCCCCCCACCTCAAAAAGGATATTTCCCCTACTCTAGGAATAGGGAAATATACTACATTAAAACAAAATGTGCGTTAACCGACGCATCCGGGCATTTATAACACATAGTAATAAGGTGACTACCAGTAATCACACTGAGTCTCTGAGTCCCTGGTATACAATAAAATATATAAAAACAAAACAGAAATCAAAAATGTCAACACATTATCACCACGTTCAACTTCGGGACAGGGCATCAGCGATTACATTGGATGTGCCCTTGATATGTTCAATGGTAATTGGTAATTCCTGCAGAAGAAGACTCCATCTCAAAACTCTCTGGTTGGTGGCTTTCATTCTGTGAAGGAAGGTAAGCGGATTATGATCAGTAAAGACCACCAGTTGATGCAATGCCGACTTCACGTAGATCTGAAAATGCTTCAGAGCTTGTACCATGGCCAAAGCTTCCTTCTCTATAGTGGAATAGTTCACCTGGTGTTTGTCAAACTTTTTGGAGAAGAAACTTACAGGATGGTCCAGTCCATTTTCGTCTTCTTGGAACAGCACAGCTCCAGCCCCCACGTCACTGGCATCCACAGCCAGCTTGAAAGGTAGTCTGGTGCTGCCATCACGGGAGACGAGGAGAGCATCTGCTTAAGACGGTTGAATGACTTCTCGCATTCATCTGACCACTGGAACTTCGTTTCCTTCTTTAACAGCGATGTGATGGGGGCCGCTACCGTCGCAAATTTAGCACAGAAACGACGATAATAACCGGCCATACCAAGGAACCGGCGAACTTCACGACGGTTGGTCGGTGCAGGATACTGGCTGATGCTTAGTGTCTTGGCCTGCAGTGGGGCGACGCAACCATGTCCGACAGTATGACCTAAGTAGGTCACTGAAACTTTCACGAATTCACATTTACCCAGGTTCACAGTCAAGTTAGCTTTCTGTAGGCGACTGAATATTTGTTGTAAACCGGTTAAATGTTCATCCCAAGTGTCGGTGGCTAACACCACATCGTCCAGATACACACTGACGTTTTCTAAGTCTGATAACACGTGGTTCATCATCCTTTGAAAGACAGCAGGGGCAGTCTTCAAACCAAACGGCATCACTCGGAATTGGAAGAGGCCGTCAGGTGTGATGATCGCCAGAATGTCCTTAGCTTCCTCTGTTAACGGAATGGCATAAAAACCCTTCAATAGGTCCAATTTGGTGATGTATTGAGCGTGTCCAACTCGGTCGATGCAATCGTCAAGGCGGGGTAGAGGGTAGGCATCTGCCTTGATGAGTTGATTCACGCGACATAGGTCAGCACACACCCGGAAACTGTTATCTCCCTTTTGAATTAGTATAACAGGTGATGCCCACTGACTGTTTGATGGTTCCAGAATGTCGTGTTCCAACATGTAATCTATCTCCTTTTTCAGTGCCGCACGTTTTACAGGGTTTATCCGATAGGCATGCTGTCGAATCGGTGTAGCGTTGGGTTCCAAGCGCACATCCTGGATTAAGGTATTGGTAACCGTTGGAAAGTCCTGACAAATGGAAACATTGTCTTGTATCAACGTAGTCAACTTTGCTCGCTGGGGGCTGTCAAGGTGCTGTAGATAGGAACTCAAGTCTGCTAGAATCTGGCTGTTGGTTAACTTGATTTCTGCAGTCTTGACGTCATCACAGGCAATTGACTGACTCTCAATTTGGACAGGTAACACTGGAACTATCAGCAGTCTGTCAAAATAACCTTTTAGCAAATTGATGTGACAATACCTACTTTTCCTAACCCTATCAGGAGTGTTTATCACATACCCTGTCTCATTAACCCGTTTGTGCACAACATAGGGCCCGAAATACCTGTTCTGCAATGAACCCCGTTTAATGGGAAGGTACAGCAGCACCTTATCCCCTGGTTTAAATAACCCGTTTACCAGGTGAAATTCAAAGATCAGATGCTTCCTAGCTAATTCGGTCGCCTGCCACAACCTATCTCTAACTCTCCCTACATAAATCAGCAGGTTTTCGGCATTATCCTTGTCTAACCAACTATCTTTTACCAATTTGAGAGGGCCTTGGGCTGAATGCCCATAGACCAACTCAAATGGGGTGAATCCTAAGGATTCTTGCTTAGCATCCCGTGCTGCGAACAACACGAAAGGAATTGACTGGTCCCAGTCAGTACCATTGTCGAAACAATGGCAGCGGAGCATACTTTTCATGCTCTGGTGGAAACGTTCTATTGCGCCCTGGCTCTCAGGGTGGAATGCAGCAGAACGAATCTGTCGTATATCTAACATAGACAGTACTTGCTGGATTAACTTGCTCACAAAGTTCGTACCCCGGTTGCTTTGAATTTCACCTGGTAAACCCGTATACATGAAGTACTTAAGCAGCGCACTAGCTACAACAGACGCAGTAACCTTCCTTAAGGGAATCACCTCTGGAAAACGCGTAGTTAAGCACATAATTGTTAACAAGAATTGGTTGCCTGAACGCGTTTTCGGTAATGGACCCACGACATCTATCAACACTTTTGAAAAGGCTTCCCCAACTATGGGAACCTTCTGCAGGGGATAGGGAGGAATTAGTTGATTTGGTTTGCCCACAACCTGACACACATGACATGACATACAATGCTTACTGACATCTGCAAACATTCCCTTCCAATAAAACTCTGAGGCAAGTTTACTATGAGTTTTATTCCGCCCTAAGTGGCCAGCAAACACGTCCTCATGTGCTAACAATAACAATGAAGGTCGGTACTTAGAGGGCACCACAATTCTACATCATGTCACACATACCTCACTATCAGGCACAACCTTCTCCACACTCTTATTCATTAATACTCCCTTGTCCATATAATAACCTGACATCTGATCCTCCATCTCACCCTCAGTTAACAACGTAGTGCGAGCTGCCAACAAACTTGGATCAGCCCCCTGCTCTAGGATTAACTATTGTCTATTACAAGGTAAGTCCCCTCTATCAAACACAACTGGTTCATTTCCCCTCTGCGGCAGATCAACAGGTTCCACCGCATTTAGTTCCTCAGTTGACTTATCTACCATTTTAATGATAACCTCATCCACTCCAATTTCATGGCTCACACACGTATCAGACAAATCACAAATATCCTCTGGGTCTCGTGTTACCCTTCTGGCCATAGCCCTAGTCATTACACACGCAGGATATCTAGTCTCATCAACCTCACACTCTTCTATGGGTAAAGGGCTGTCTTCAATTAACAATTGGTCACATTGCGGCTGACAACACTGACTAGTCAAATCATTACCCAACACAACTCCTATGTTTTCAAAAGGCAAGTCCTTCACAACACCCATAATGACTGGTCCCGTCACAAACTTCGAACACAAGAAGACGTTATGTAACCGGACAACCATATTTTCTCCAGTAACCGAGGTTAAGGCCAAACTACGACCTGTATCTGAATTCTCTATACCAGCTAAACACTCCGACGTTATCAGTGACTGACTACACCCGGTATCTCGATAGATTGATATTGCCTTAGGACTCAATTCTTGTTTCACATCACAAACCATACCAGTGGACACATACGGGTTTACTTACTCTGCCATGGTACTAACCATTAACTCTCTCGCTAACGGAGCTGACCTCACTAAACCGACCACTTGCGCATTATCGCGTTTCCGTATAAAACACTCCCCGACAAGATGGTTATCCTTTTTACAGTAACTGCAATGTGGACGAAAGGTTCGTGCATTGGCTGATAATGCAGGCTTATCCTTACTTTGCCCACCAGGTGCATTCCTTGCCTGACCAGCTGACCAACTAGATGACTCTCCCCGATAGTTACTTTCCCGGGAAAAACCTGGCTGAAATTTCTTCTTATCACCCTGTTGTAAAGAGCTACCCTGTACTGCCTGAGCTTTGTGTATTAATACATAGTCATCTGCCACTATGTCTGCCTCCTCTATTTTTTTGATATCACGATCCTCAGGTCGTAATTCATAAGCCCTGAACACTGCCGCCTTAACTAGGTCGTACTGACTTGATCGCTCATCACTCATTGAATTATAAGCTACGCTAGACTTCCTCTTAAACATAGACACGGCTAACAATGTCCACTTAGACTGCGGCCAATTTAGCTGCTTGGCGGCCCGTTCAAAAAGTTGGAAGAACATATCTACCTCCTGGTCGTCAAATACAGGCACTGATCTATAAGCCTCCGACATGTTAAACCCATTTCCTGCTTCTCGTCTAACTTCTTCAGTATTCAATTTTAACTCATGTTCCACTTTTAATTTTGCTAACTGGAATTCTCTATCCCTATCTCTCTCTTCTCTCTCTCTCTCTCTCTCTCTCTCTCTCTCTCTCTCTCTCTCTCTCTCTCTCTCTCTCTCTTCTCTTTCTCTATCTTCTCTATCTCTATCTTCTTTCTCTCTATCCCTCTCTCTCTCTCTCTCTCTCTCTCTCTCTCTCTCTCTCTCTCTCTCTCTCTCTCTCTCTCTCTCTCCCTCCCTCTCTCTATCTTCTCTATATCTATCTTCTTTCTCTCTATCCCTCTCTTCTCTTTCTCTCTCTCTCTATCTAATGCACGTTCTTCTCTTTCGTACTCAAGTTTTTTAAAAGCTAATTGTTGTTCCACACTTAACTCATTTATCTCTATCTCTGGAACAATCTCACTGTCTTCCATAACAGGCCTATCACCAAAAACGTTCTGGATAATAATTGTCTTTATATCACCTAATGTTTTAGCTGATGTTAAATCAATTTCTCGCTCACCCGCGATTTCAACTAACTCGGCCTTACGTGCTCGCTTAATCTCCACTACACTGAGCGTATGCCTATCCCATGGGCGGATCCAAGGGGGGGACCAGGGGGACACGTCCCCCCCAAAAAATTGTTCAAGTGCCCTCAAAATGTCCAAGTGCCCTTTTTGTTTGTAGAATTTTTTTTTTTTTAAGTAAACAATAATTATATTGTAGATAAATGAAATCAAGATTTTCGTGTACATGCGCAAGCTTGCAGATATGTGTCTGTGTTATTGAGTCTCAATGGGGCCCCATTGAGGTTCTAACGCGAGTGACGCCAATTTACTTCATTATTGCTAGTATATTATGACGTAGAACTGTAGGAATTCATATTAATTGTAAATATCAAAACTTGTAGTAACGTGCCCTTTTGACGAGTCAATGTGCCCTTCTTTTTTGGTCCCCCCCTAAAAATATTTCCTGGATCCGCCCATGTTATCCAGCAAATTCTTATCCATGTTTAGATATGACGCACTTATTATTAATTAATTTTCTAGTGAACAACGTTGCTACTTCTAGTTAATTTGTAAAAATAATTGATAAAGCCCCCATTTACAAACAATACTTTTTAAATATGCATGACCCGTTTCAGATCCCGGACGAGCCCCCAATTTTTACTCCTGACACGGGGATCCTATAATACCCGTAACTGAATAAAACACGATTATCCAAATATCTCTTCTAACTGTATATCTATTAGATCTCTCTGTATCGGGCAGTGTGTACCCGAGTAGCTCGGCTCTAGGTATAATCAGAGATAAGATCTTATATAAAGTATATGTAATATAGCACGTTAGTTCACTAGAAAACACAACAAAACACAATACACTTTGGAATTAACAACAACAATAATAATAACAACCCAGAACTAATCACTTAATTAGTTAATCACTAGGTGTCTAGTTTACACAATATTCTAATCACTTGACCGTGATACAACACACACACGTGTGATAATTGAGAAACGCTGCCAGGGGAACTTAATTAATAAAGGAATTACAACCAGGGGAGGGGATCGGGTAATCCCCCCACGGATAACAGTTTTCCACTTCAAGGGGAAAATAATGTGGAATATCCATATGAAATTTTAGGTCTCTAAGCTATTAAGAGTAGTAATACTATATTAATTGTGACATCTAATATCTCCAAATAAGTTACTAACATAATACATGTATATAGGCCTACAGTTTGCCATTCACTCGAGTTGTGTCAGTCTGCTCCTCACTTTGTAGTAAAATAAATAATTTATCAGTAATGTATCTGTTTTAATGTAGTTGTATTAATCAAAACATTATTGGATTAACAATATACAAACGCACAGGCTGTGGGCATACACCTGTGAAAAGTTTGAAAAGTAGATATTCTGAAACGCAATTTCCTGCATTCTACAAGTTCAATTTATCATGGTAAATGCGGGTAAATGCATTTTTCACTGTGTAATTTCTGTATATTTGTATATGTACATAGTATGTTCTGAAATGCAAGTAAATTTCAACAGTTTCTAAAGAATATTTTTACTATGTATAATTTCTGTATATATGTGTATGTACCTGTATATACACCTAAATACCATTCTTCGACAAATGCGAGTAAATGCAACAGTTTTTCTATGATGTATAATTTTTGTATAACTGTGTGTACACTTAATATACTAGAATTATAAACACCAAAATGCTTGATCAAATGAAATAAATGTAAATTAAAACTTGTTTTAATGCCTTTTATACAGGTACGATTTTGTTACAATTTAATAATTTGGCCACAAGGGAACTATTTCCACAAAAGAATGTTCCTAGTTATTGCGCAAGGGGACATGGGGTTGTGAGTCGAAAAGCCCCAAAGGCGCATTAATCGCACTGGTACCATTCTGCGGAAAAGCCAAGCAAGCTACACGAGGTACGTGGTTATTTATCAAACCATTCTTAATTTTGATTCTGTTCTAGACATAATTGAAATTATGCCTGATGTAGTGGTGCTAAGTCACAGTTTCGTTGTGAGATTAAATGACAGTTTAAGGGATGACTGGTTTAACCTTGGCCTCGATCTTTAGCATTTGCAAATTTATTGTGTCGGGAAAAGAGGCGGACGAATTCAACACATTATTTCACGTGAATTCTCAACAAAAATCTCAGATATTAGACCTTCGATTGTATTACTACAAATTGATTTAGATCATGTGATCTTTGACTTTGTATTTCCACGTTTGGCAAATAATGTACATTCGGTGACCCAATGGTTGGCCGAAGGCCTTGGCGTTAAACAAATAAGAATTATGCAATTGCTACACAGGGAAAAAACGAGGGCAGTGCATGTGGGAAAATATAACTCTGCGGTGGATAAAATTAACTGTCAGCTAAAAGAACTATGTGCTTCCTCAAATAATAATTTTTACTGGCGACATAAGGGGCTAAAATGTGCGTTGACAGAATGCCTGAATGCTGACAGGGTTCATTTGAACAGAGCCAGTGTAAAAGGAACACAGGTCCGTAGGAACAGTAGTCCTATCGGACCTCCAGAGCTTAGGTTTATTTTAAAGTTGTTTTTATCCTAGGACTTGTATTCCTAGGTATATTAGACCTAGGACCTACATTCCTAGGAGATTAAGTCCGGTCAGACAACTGTTCCTACGGACTTGTATTCCGTTTACACCGGCATACGAAAATATATTTACTCTGTAAGAGGCGCTGCATTGTTCGGCTCCCGATTGGTCAACGAGTTAGCAGTACTATAAATAGCCAACAAAGCAGTAGTCAAGAAAAAATATCTAAACACTCTAAATTAGTTAAATACGCCAGGCTGTCAGATAACCTATCAGTCTATACAGCAGAACTGACAGCCATCTAAGAAGCCCTAATCTGGATTAAAACTAAACAATACTCTAAAAGCGTTATTTTTTTCAGACAGTCTTAGCTCTATCCAATCACTTCAAACTAATAAATCTATCAGGCCAGATATCCTCACAGCCATCCGCAATAAACTTCATGAACTAAACCAGCTTAATTTAACAGTAGTATTCGAATGGGTCCCAGCTCACGTAGGTATAATTGGCAATGAAATAGCTGACTATGGTAGTCCATCTGGCCAGGGGGTCAACCAGTACCAGAGAGCTGACCAAGGTTTCTTGGTATCGTTAGAAAGGTATTCATCCCTGGAGTTCATTTCTGCCTGATAGCAAGCTGGAAGTAGTAGCTTAAGTGTTGTATTCCACTGTGACCCCCCCCCCACCCCCTCCAAAATAATGACAAACACCAATTCGCATTAAATACACCTCCTTCCCAACCAAAATCCCTAACTGCTTATTCAGTGATATAAAATGAACTGCGTATTGTAATTAAGGTAAGAATTGTGTACATTAATATATTAAGAGGACATACATAAGGGGCGAGGGAAGTGGGGTGGGGGTGGGTTGGTTTTTGGATATGATGTGCATGCACAGACATTACAGGGGAGACGAGTTTGCTTACAAAGTACCCACCTAAAAATAAACTAATATGTTGTAAAGTAAGGTCTGGTGTGCTTCCCCTGGATTCAGTAGCTGCTGTTATGGATGCTCGACAGTATAACTGAGGTGTAAGGATACACAGATGAAGGTTCCGAGGGAAGAACCTACGATGTCACGGTCACAATAACCCAAAGCAACAAAATATATAATTATGATAGGCCATTAACTGTTGTTGGTAAAAACTCCTTGTTTAGGTATAAATATTTCACAATTTCATTACTAGAGTTGTAAACTTTAAAAATCAATTATCTTAAAATACAAAAAGTGTGACATCGTATGTTATTCTCGTGGACCCTTCAAATATGTATTTGAAGCACTCTTGCATTTGGCTTGGAAAAGTTTCATGCCATGGATGCTAAATCACATTGCAACAATTAGAGCAGATCTAGAAGTCATTACAGACCTCCATAATGAACTAACACCAGATGTCTTCAGAAATACCATGAGTAATCAACAGTTGAATCATATTCACTATTACTTCTCAAAGTATATGCATGTTCTATGAACGGCCAATGGGGCACTCTCTTCCTTCTGGGTTAGCTACGTGGACATGGTAGGGTACATTGTACTGGGACTGATAAGAGCATCGCGAGAAAGTGATTGGAACCTATATATGGCTTCAGTACGTTCACTCATCCCATGGTGCTATCCTACGACAGATTGATCTATGCACATTATTTGAGTGCATATTATACAGAGATGTCTCAGCTACCAAGACATTATCCCGATGTTCACAAATGTTGTATCGGAGGTGCATTCTCTGTCAAGATAGGACCGTCAAATCCATGTGGGAAAATACCAGTTTATCAGACATGTGAAGAAACTGTCATTAAGGACATCAAAACAACATGCTGAACCTGCCATTTTAGTCTGAAATAGTCGGTACTACTTGACTGCTGAATATTAGAGTGGGTATATTAGAATGTTCCGTGATATGCTGGGCTTGAGCAAGAGTGATCTTCATAAGGCAGAAATTAGCAATTGGTGTATAACGAAAGATGATCACTCAGTTGCATCAATAGTGGGTGTCATAGATGATTGTGTGAGTCTTTCTTCAAGAATCTGTTGATTTACAAAACATCTCTAATCTAACTCCAAAGGACATTGCTGATGACATATCTAGGTCTCAAATACTAGGAGAAGAGCTATATGAAACATCCAAGGCGCAGCATCTTGACAGTGATCCTCCAACAGTAACATTCCATAACCCTCTCCCAAAAGCTATGTTAAAAACATTCACCCATACCAATAAAGCAACTAAGATCAAGACAAATGGTCAGACAATGATGCTCAAATCAACAACAAACTTGTTTAGTACCTTGATCCTAATGGCACAGACATAAGATATTGACATGAGAGAAGTTCTCGAATAACCTTTTGGCCCTGTTCCCTGGTCTCTAACTACTGCTGATGGGATGTTACACAAGG
The DNA here is from genome assembly GCF_016097555.1 of Gigantopelta aegis. Taxonomy (NCBI): domain Eukaryota; kingdom Metazoa; phylum Mollusca; class Gastropoda; order Neomphalida; family Peltospiridae; genus Gigantopelta; species Gigantopelta aegis. Next base: position 23,426,258 of record NC_054700.1, on the reverse strand, counting down.
ACAGCAAATCTGTTCTGGCGAAGACCCTGCAGAAGAATGCAGCACTAGCAGAAACAATTCCAAGACACTCAGCTTGCATAGTTGTTGAAATGTCACGTGTGAATAAAATAAAAGGAGAACGCAAAATCTTTGGTCAACTGTCCTCGTCCATCTTGTTCATAGCACTCCATGAATCATCAGCTGCAAATAGTGAACACATTGACATCGTGACATGGTGTATACCGGGATACTTCTATCAAAGGCTTGGACAGGCAAATGCGAGGTCAAAATGGTGACCTACAATACAGGAATATCACGTCGAAACAAAAAGTAGTACAGTGGCGAAAGTTTCTTGTGAGCAGTCGAAACAAAACAATCTTCATTAACTGCATTACTAGTGACAGGATTCAACCAGAAAATGCTAGCAAGTTATATGGTAAAACACTATATCACATGTGATAAGCAGTGCCATCAAATCACAGAAGTTGGCTGTGTGGTTGTTCCTGAACTGCAGTCAAGTCAAGAAGAAGCAGACACCAGAATTCTATTTCATGTATCTCATGCAGCAGCAGAAGGCTTCCAGGCAGTTGTGATAGTCTGAGATGACACCGACGTCTTAGTGCTCTGTCTCGCTTTCAAAACAGACATAACATTCACCCTCTATATGAAATGCAGAACAACAGCTAGAGTTAGGTATATTGATATTGACAACATAGCGATGGTACTAGGGAGTTCTATTTGAAAAGCACTCTTAGGCATGCACACATTCACAGGCTGTGACAGTGTCAGTACATTTTCTGGGTGTGAGAAGATTAATGCTGTGAAGCTCCTTGTGGCAGATCCTTTAATCCAGTCTTCATTCCAGCAACTGGGTGTAGAATGGAACTTGAAAGCTGGTATGTTCTATAAAATGGAAGTCTTTCCACGTCGTTTAGGTCTTACTACACAGTTCACTTCCGGATGAAAGTTCATTCATCAAAAAAAGGAGTAAAGTTTGTTTTATTTAACGACGCCACTAGAGCACATTGATTTTTTTTTTATCTTATCATCAGCTATTGGACATCAAACATATGGTCATTCTGACAGGGTTTTTTTATAGAGGAAACCTGTTGTCGCCACATAGGCTATTCTTTTACAACAGGCAACAAGGGATCTTTTATTTGCGCTTCCCACAGGCAGGATAGCACAAACCATGGCCTTTGTTGAACCAGTTATGGATCACTGGTCGGTGCAAGTGGTTTACACCTACCCATTGAGCCTTGCAGAGCACTCACTCAGGGTTTGGAGTCAATATCTGGATTAAAAATCCAATGCCTCGACTGGGATCCGAACCCAGTACCTACCAGCCTGTAGACCGATGGCCTAACCACGACGCCACCGAGGCCGATCGAGTTCATTCATCACTACAGTTCCTAATTGTGACATATGTTATGGTTCACATATTCACTTCTAGGAAATGGGAAAGAATTAAAACAATATGTATGTTTAATGGTAAGCCTTCTGGCTGTATTTTGCCCATGTTATTTTGTAATATTGCGCATAGACCTTTTGGGACATGGGTGTATAGCGCAAGAGACAGCCGGAGTGAATCGGTTAATGAACTACCTGTTCGGACAGGTACTACAGCCAGATGTGGTCATATAGCAAAAAAACTGAGACGGAAATGTTCTCAATTTTGGAGTGAAAATAAATGCAGTGGTGTATGTTGTTAGTGCTAACGAGAACCCGTTCTATTGGCAATCTTCGTTTGAAGTTGGGCAATTTAACATGGATTTCAATGGCAGATGACATCTGTGTCGTGAGACCGTATACGAACCAAATCAACAACAACAACATCCGACAACAAATTTCAACACCTGGTATTATTGGTGAAGAAGTGGCATGATGCTTTGCGAACACATACCATGCAAGCTAATTATCAAGAAGCTGTCTGGAGGAGGAGTTTAAAAGCCAACGCCAATGTTTCAACACCATATGGCAAAGGATGGAGAGTCGGTGCAACTGGGGAGAAACAACTCTTAGGAATTAATTGGGTCAATTGGGCACACGCTCCCGAGACTCTTCTTACTATGATGACCTGTAAATGTTCGAGGTCTTGTGTTCTGCCTCACTGCACATGTCTACAAAATACGAAACTGTAGTAACCAGCATCACTGTCATTAAACATTCATGCATTCAGTTGTGATGAAGACATCGATGCACATGATGATCTTACTGCATAAACACATTCACAAACATCATTGATATTCATGAATATTTACTAAATGTAGGTTAAGTCCTAGTATTTAATTAAAATAGAATGTCAAACCGTTTTCTGTAATCAAAGCCATATCACTACACAAGGGAGAGTCGGAAGGTATTTTGGTAAAATTGCTTTTAGCCATCTCGTCTATAGCACAACTGCCACGTCTTAGGGTATCCGTTTACGGGATGTTATAAATATACTCCTTGTACTGACTGTAGGATAACCATCACTCCAAGGTTGAAGGTAAAAGACAAGTTGAATACATTATTGTATTTTAAAAATATAATCAGTTAAAACAGAATCTTCAATCTATAAGATTAGTTGAATGCAGCATGTCATACACACACACACACACACACACACACACACACCCTCCACACACACACACAACAACCCCCCCCCCCAAAAAAAAAAACCCCACACAACCGTACCCACTTATGTGTGTGTGTGTGTGTGACATACTGCATTCAACTAACCTTATAGTTTGATGATTCAGTTTTAATATACACACACATATCCCCTCCCCCCATATATATATATATATATATGTACACACAAATTGAGTAGTTATATTTAAAGATTATTCAACTAGCAGATTGTTTTCGTTATTTTGGGGGGGGGGGGGGGGGGGGGGGGGGGGGGGGGCTAGCTCAGGCACTCACCAAATTCGCCAATTGCGAATTTTGAAAGCAGTTGGCGAATTTTATTTTAATTTTGCAAAATAATTTTAGGTAATAATTGATATTTTAAAGAAAATACCTGTTGATTTCTGCAATTTTTGAAGTTTAATAGACAATTTGGCGAAATGTTTTGCTCACCCAGAGCTAACCCTGGGGGGGGGGGGGGGGTCAACATGGCGTACAACACTTAAGCTACTATATTCAGCTTGCTATCAGGCAGAAATGAACTCCTGGGGTGTATACCTTTACAATGATACCAAAAAACCTTGGTCAGCTCTTTGGTACCGGTTGGCTAAAATTTCCATCTGACCTGATGGACTATGGAGCCAAAACTGCACTTTCAATCACTAGTAATATTACAGCACTACCTTTAGGAATATCAGAACTAATGTCAAAAGCAAGAAAACACTACATTAATCAATGGCAGGCCAACTGGGACCTAACAACCAATACATGGCACTATAACATCAAACCACTAGTCAACTCTATCCGACCTAAACACTTAAACACTTATGTGGATAAAATAATTACTAAATTGCGCATAGGTAAATCATCGCAGCTCAACAGCTGCTCTTTCACCAATAAAAACCCTGACTGTGAAAGTGGCACCCGGGAAGACATGAAACACTATCTCCTGGATTGCACGTTACACAACAGTCAGAGAAAACTAATGGTAGAATCAATAGCCGAAGCCAACCATAACAAACCAATTACGCCTAACCTTCTACTTAATCCTGATAAATATCTAAAACATAAAATCTTCAAAGCAGTATATCAATTCGTCCAGTCCACCAAACCAAAACTTTAAGTGCCACGTACTGCCCGCCCTGCCAGCGTTCAATCGACGCGGACCCCCAACGCGACTAATCGCAGGCAGGATGGGAAACCGTAGCACACTCATTGGGCTCCTGATAGACATAAATTTAAAAACTAAAACTAGAAAACGATCACAAACCACCCGCCTGTACGTCTCCTGGAGGGAAGAGCGACCTTATGCACTCGACCGACATGCACTCCAATCCGGGGAACCAACGGAGGGAAGGTGGCGATCTATAACTAAGATAAGTAATCAATATGCTATAAGTAGCTATAACCCAATTGGCTAATTAACCAGCCAATCAACATCGTTGGATAATCAACCAAGATAGGACACCACTAATTATCGCCTATTTTTTGCAGCACTCTCATTGGTCCAATCCAGCCAATCACGGATCAAGAACCCCACTACACCTAACTGTAAACAAACTGCACGAATTTGTTTTGCACCCGCACCATGTTTTTTTTTATTACTGATGCATTCCATCCTAGCTAACTAAGGTAAGTCAACTAGGGTTCCAGAAGCAAAGACATGCAGGAAAACCGATACCCAACTATCCAGATAGCCTGAAGACAAATTCTTCAAACTAAGTACCTAGATTGGTGCATATATGTATACAATTACTACTTGCCACCGTTAGTTTCGTTTCATTGCATTGGTAATAAAGTTAAGTATGCCAAGCACTAGGCTTTTTAAACCAATACCTACACTATAAGGGTTTAACCCTTCAAATTAGATAGCTAGGCTAATTTAACTCCCCCTCCGTCATTGTATTCAATGCTATACAAGGACGGAGGGGGATGGGTGGTCACGAATGATCGTTGAACTCGCTAGAATAGGGACTTAAGACAATAGGTACAACCTTAACACAAAACTAGGATTCACAAACAGACTACACGCCCACTGCATCAGTACACAGGGTGCATTGACTAATGAAAAACCAATGACTACTAAAATTTGACCGTCTCTAGCAACTTCTCGCTGTAGCGCAGTCGGTTAAGCGGTTGGTACAATCGATGGAAAGATCGAGCTGGAGGCTGGTGGTTCGAATCCAGTGAAAGGTAAGTTATATTTAAAAGATTCTTTGTAATGTCCATGTCCATATGTAATGTGAATAGGATGAAGGTAGGAGTTGGTACAATCGATGAAAAGATCGAGCTGGAGACTGGTGGTTCAAATCCAGTGAAAGGTAAGTTATATTTAAATGATTGTTTGTAATGTGAATAGGAAGCTCAGGATGAAGGTAGGAGTAGTGGATAGAGCATCCCCCTCCCGTCCAAAAAACGAAGTAAATATTCTTTCTTTCTTTGTATCCCCCCCCCCCCCCCCCCAAAAAAAAAAAAAGAGAAAAAAAAAGCCTAGCCCATCTTTTCTATATAAACACCACCAAAAATCATAGTTTTTGTGTACACTTAAAATGTTTATGACTATTTTATTGTGTAATCTGCTACGTTCTGCCTTTTCAAACGTAAAAAGGCTGGGGAAAGACATTGATCAGGGATATTGACTGTTTTATTGTGTAATTCCCGCCCTTTCGAGCGAAAGAAAGGCTGGGGCGATGCAATAATCTGGTTTTATAACTATTTTATTGTGTAATTTGCTATGTTCTGCCCTTTTAAACGTACAATGCACCCGCCCCCCATTTAATGGCCCTGCACGTACTCTAATAAGGAACCGGACAAAAGAATACTGGTTCGAGTACACAATTGCAATGCACCCGGGGGGAGCTGAACAAAAGAATATCGGCCTCCCCCACCCAAACCCCCAATACTTGCTGCTGGTAATAACTTGGTACTTGGTGATGCCACGACCAGAAGCGGTCAGGCCCTTTATAAGGGCCCTATGGGCAACCTAGGGAGACACCACAGCATCACAGAGGTCTAAAATTAACGAGCTACTCTCGATTCACTAATATCAAAACCTATATTAGCTCGGCCATTTACCTTTCAACCGACCGTTCAAAATTGCGCCAAATTCCCTCAATCAAAATTGCGCACCCTTTTCTCTTTGGCATTTAACTGCTCCATTAAAATTCCATAGCACCACCACCACCCCCCACCCGCCTGCTACTGATTTGATCGGGCTGCTGGTGCTTCCTTGCACCTGCCAGTGCAGGTCGTCCCTACAACAGCTTGTTCTGAATGTGCACGTAAAACCCTATGACCTGACCTGACTGACCTGACCTGACCTGACTTGAGAGTGGATTTTTAGATGATAATTAAGATGTTGACGATTGTGACGATATTTCAGTGGCATAATGTTAAACTCAACTTCTAAACTCTGTCCGCTGGTATTTGATGGAAATTTAGCTATGATTCTAAGAGCTTGGTTTTGAATAACATCTAATTTATGTAACAGTTTTGGGGCGGCGCAACTGTAGGCTTGGGCTCCATAATCTATTCTGGAGAGTATGCATGCTTTGTAAACCATAAGCATTGCCTCTGTTTGCGCTCCCCAACTGGTACCTGAGATGGCTTTTAACAAGTTTAGAGTATTTTTTGAGTTCCTGACTAAGTCATTGATATGGTCACTAAAGGTTAGTTTTGAGTCAAAAGTTACACCTAGAAATTTTAATTTTTTGACTCTTGGAATTATTTTGTCACCTGATTTAAGTTGGTGATTATCTAGTTTATTGACTTTATTAAAAAGCATATAGACAGTTTTAGTTTCTGATAGTTTAATGCCCCAGTCCAAGGCCCATTTGTTAAGTCTATTCATTATAGCTTGCATTAGGTGAAATAAATTAGTGGTTGTGTTCCCTGTGCGCCAGATAGCGTAATCATCGGCAAATAGTGCTGTGTTTAATGGCGTGGTCGTTTTTGTTTTTCCTTTAGCATTAAGTGCTTTAGTTATGTCATTAATAAAAACGTTGAATAAGGTTGGTGAGAGGACCGAACCTTGTGGTATGCCATTAATTATTTCAGTTCTATCTGATTAGTGACCGTTCACTCTAACTGAGATTGATCTATTATGGATGAAAATTAATTGTTGATAATTTAAACATATTACCTTTAATACCGTTACTCTGTAATTTATTTAGTAGACCTTGACGCCATACCATATCAAAAGCTTTTTCAATATCTGTGAATATTGCTAAAACCGTATGAGATTTTCGAAATGCATCATTAATGCTATTTTGTAATCTAACTATTTGATCTATTGTTGAATGTTTAGTTCTAAATCCGCTCTGTACATTAGTTATTAGGTTATTTTCGAGTAGGTAATTATTGAGTTGTTTATTGATAATAGTTTCTAAGGTTTTGCACATGTGGGACGAGAGTGTTATCGGTCTATAACTCCCTGGGAGGGAATGGTCTTTTCCCGCTTTATGGAGACTAAAGCATTCTGCATGTTTCCACGCAGTGGGCATTTGACCCTCCCTCCAGATTCGGTTAAAGAGCGATAACACTACCTTTAGGGCTACGTCCGGTGTAAAAGGAACGCAGGTCCGTAGGACCTCGGTTCCTAGGAACAATAGTCCTATCGGACCTCCATAGCTTAGGAACCATAGTCCTACCGGACTTTCATACCTGATTTATTTTTAAGTTGTTTTTATCCTAGGACTTGTATTCCTACCGGACTTAAATTCCTTCTACAGCAGTGACAGAAATACTAGTCCGGCAAATTAGATGTCCGTTTGTTATGCTCTGCAATTCGCACGAGCTGCCAGAAAGACACGAAAAAAAAAGTGAGGTTTTGGCAGCCTTCCCTCGTAGTTTGATGGATAAGTGTACACGTCTCTTAAGATGATTGTGGGTTCAAATCTCAATGACAAAATATTATATTTAAGTTTGAGTATCAACTTAATTTTGTTTTTGCGTCATAGACTTGTGAATCAGATACATGAGTGAATTTTTGTAATCGTCTTACATTTTGTCAGCATATTGAAGTAAGACGAATATCTTGCTTTTTTCAAAAGTATATAATGCAACTACAGATATAAAGTAGGCTATGTGCTCATGTGTTCAATACGTAGAAATATATATCTAAAAAACAATATGTAGCCCAAAATTGTTTTAAATATATATATATGAAAACTGGTAACTCCAAAAAGCTTAACATTTGGCGAACAGCAAAAGACAATTTCTGTATATACCAACATAATTTTTAATAATATGTTTTATAAGTTTATATTTTGACGGTAAATCACAATCTGATTATTTGGTATTTTCTTAATCTTTGCCCGATCGGACTTCCATTCCTCGGAATCCTAATCTGTGAGACTTGTATTCCTAGGAATTAAAGTCTGTGGGACGTGGATTCCGAGGAATGTAAGTCCGTGGGACTTTTATTCCTGGTACTCCTGGTCCACAGGACTTTCAATCCTAGTACTCCTAGTCCTTCTGGAATTTATTTCCGATATTTTGCTTATTACATGATTCCTAAAAATCCATGAAATAAAACTTTGAAAACTGTACTTAGTTCTAGTAGTTAGTACTAATAACTAGTACTATAATGACCAGTTAGGCCCTACTACAATATAAAAATAACAGGAATAATAAGCATGAAAAATTACCTTTTACTGATGAACAATTAAAAATAGCATCAAAACACTTGAAATTAATTATCACTGACTGTCTTATGGCAGTTTTGACCATCATAAGCATAAGAGACGAGATGGGGAAAGGGTCTCTGTATTGTTATACCTGGCCGTTAGGAACATCATGAGCGTTCGAGACTGGGTGGAGGTGGGGTCGGGGGTGGGGGGGGGGGGGGGGGGGGGGGGGGGGGGGGTGGTCAATGGACACTTTCGGGCAAAATGAGCTGGCCTGAAATCTTCACCATGTATTTCCATCATTCTACTCACAATATTAGTTGTAATCCGTGTAAAAATGCAGACTGATTTGTTTGGAATCTTATATAGCGTCTTGGTAGTAATGCGAATATAAATATACGTTGTGTTCCAGATTCGGACATTTTCGTTTCATTCGGGCAATTATATTAATTATATTATTATTATTATTATTATTATTATTATTATTATTATTAGTATTATTATTATTATTAGTAGTAGTAGTAGTAGTAGTATCAAATACCAGTATATAATGTCTAACATGTAATTGTGTTGGTATATCAGATGGGCAAGATATATTATCTGTGAGTACTAATACATGCTTCGAATTATGGAAAATCTTTTCGAGTTACTTTTAAATGTTTAAACATTTATTAGTTGGAACAACACGCAATGAATAAAGACCTTGGTTTACATTTATAATTTATTTTTTATATGTACCACCAGACTTAAATTTTGATTGTCCAGAATGCAAGTCCGACCAGGACTTAATATCTTGGCAGTCAGACCAGTACTCCTAAGGAACGTAAGTCCTAGGACTTGCATTCCTAGGTATATTCGACCTAGGACCTGCATTCCTAGGATACTAAGTCCGGCCAGACAACTATTCCTACGGACTTGCATTCCGTTTACAACCGGCATGTGCTTGAGTAATGTGTAACTTATTTGATCAGGCCCGGTGGCTTTAAGAGCTGTTTTTAATTCTAACATTGTTATCGGTTTATTAAATTCTAAGTTATCAGTAGTTGGGTGATTTGCTGTTTTAGTATCATTAGTTGGCAGAGAGTTATCTTTCTTAAGTTTAAAAAAAAAATTGTTTAGAACATTTTTCGTTGCTACTGTTTTTACTGAAAGTTTTACTGAGAAGGTCGGCCTTTTGTTTATTAGTAGTTGCTGTTTTATGTTTTTGAAGGACTGTGGAATTAGTGCGTTGTCCTTGAATAGCTTAAACAATTTTTTCCACGTTTCTCTAATAGATGTTCTATTGTTAATTTCACCGCAAAATTTATGCCAGCTGGCTTTTGATGATAAGCTTACCTACTTCGTTTTTGGCTATTTTATATTTAGTGTGATAGTCTTGTTTCCCTGTTTTTTTATTTTTATAAAGTTTACGCATCCTGTTCCTAAAGCCGCATTTGGATTTAATATCGTCCGTCCACCAGTTAACTGGTCTATTTTTATTGAAGGGTTTAGTTTTAGGAATATTCTTTTCAGCTATTTCTGTTATTTTATTAGTAAGTTTATTAGTGGCGTCGTCAATGTTTAGGCTATTTTCTAACTTAATTTTGCTACAGTCGCTTGTAAAGCCAGCCCAGTTAGCTTTATTAAATTTAAATTTAGGTATACATTTTTCTTCTTCTGTATAAGTAATATTACATTTATAGCTGGTTAGAATAGGGAGGTGGTCGCTATTGAGAGCTTCTAACACCTCCCATTGGGCGTTTGCACCCATATTGTTAGAGGTGATAGTTAGGTCGATGGCGGATGTGCCCAGATAGTCATGTATAAAAGTAGTACTGCCATCGTTGAGACATACTAGATTGTGTGTATTGATGAATTCCTCTAGTATGTCTCCCTGTGCGTCGGAGTGCAGACCTTCCCACAGTGTGCTATGACAATTAAAATCTCCTGCAAGAATTAAGTTATTGTTTGAGTTTATGAGTTTATTGTAATCTCTTAACGTTAGTTGATTATGGGCTGTTCCCGGTGGGCTATAAACATTGATGATATCAATAGGCATTTTATCGTTTTGTATAGTAAGTCCTAGGACTTCTAAGTTTTTATTAATAGAATCATATTTAATTTCAGTATGCGGTATGGTATTTTTAATTAGAGTGGCTATTCCACCTCTGGTACTATTTTCTCTATTTTTATAATAACTTGTATATCCTGGAATTTTAAATACTTTATTATTTAATTTTTTTATCTTTAGTGCCGATTCCTAGCCAAGTTTCTTGCAGGCAAATTATATCTGGCTTGATGTTGCTAGTGCTAATGAGTTGAATGAGTTCGGCACCATGTCCCATTGAATGGAGGCCTTTAGCGTTCCATTGGAGAACGTTAAGGCCCTTATTTCCTATGTTTGAATTATTAGCGGGGGCGTATGGAGACTTGTCTCCCATGACGCTGGCCCGATGTTTGTTTTTTTAATTTTTAGTTGTTTTTAGATTTAATTAGGTTAATGTTTTTGGATAATTAGGCTTTGATAATTGCGCTCACCCTCTTGCGCATTGATAATTAGGCTAGCTTTAAATGTTGATATCTCCTGTACTAGAGTTTGAATGATGGATTTGAGTTCACTAACTTCTGACGGTGAGTTGGTTTTTAGTTTTTCTGCATAGGAGCAGTTTCGATTAACTGTAGGAACTGACTTAACGCTAAACGTTTTTTGGTTGGCTGGTTTATTTGTTTGTTCGCTAGTTCTGTTTAATTTGCGAAGCACCTTCTGATAGTGGTGGTATCTGGTGTCGTGCACAGGTCTGGTACAGGGTGAGTTGCGTGATGATCTTTCATGTTTCTGTCCACACCTGTGACAGGTAGGAAGTTCTCTGTGATGGCGGCACTTAGCCGCACTATGTCCCCAATGCTGACAGTGGAAACATTTACTGGGCTTACGTTCATAGGGCGTGAGCTGGCAATGGCGCCCTTGAACGGATATGCGCTGGATAGTATTGCTGAGTGAAGCAGCTATTAAGACATACCCATTTGACCAAGTGGTCGCCTCCATCAGGTTCAAGTGTGGGTTATCCCTTCTGAGCGTGTTCAATGTGGTCGCTTCTGCTGGGAGGAGATTTAGTTTGATAATCCACTTGGTGCTGAGAGGGGGTAGGGTGTTTCCAGTTGTTATGGCGGGGGGTGGGGGTTCCCTGTTAATTTGAGGTTGGGATTGTCTGAGTCCCCCAGCTCTAACTGGAATTTCCTTGTAGAAAGGCCCTGGAGTTTGGGGACCTGGCTGTGAACCGGTTTTGGGCGCCTCGCTTGGTCCTACATATTTCAATGCTAACCACTCCTACTTCTGGGTACGTAGACCGGAATTCCAGGTATCACCGTTCGGTAAGCACGGGGTCCAGTTCTGTACAAGGGGGGGGGGGGGGGACACCACTGAAGGGTGGTCTTTGAAATCATACGGGGGAGGGGACAAATGCCAATAGGGGCAGTTTGGTTTTCATCCCAGAAGGGAGTAACCCGACCAGGGGTGATCTTGATTCATACCCAGAGGGTGGTTATCCGAACGAGGGTGGTACTTTTCCATGCCCAGAGGGGGGTAACCCGACCAGGAGTGATCTTGATTCTTACCCAGAGGGTGGTTACCCGAACAGGAGTGGTACTATTCCATGTCCGGAGGGGGATAATCCGAACAGGGGCGATTTTGGTCCGTCCTCAGAGGGTGGTTACCCAGACAGGGGTGGTCCAATTTCATACCCAGAGGGGGGTACACAGACCAGGAGTAGTCCCATGTGTTATCAGGAGGGATTTATCCCCAAAAGGGGTGGTTCTACCATTTACCCACAGGGGAGGCCTATGGTTCAGGGTCGTTTCCCATATCACCAAGGAGGGGGTGATGTAGACAGGGGTGAAATTAATTTTCACCCCAAGGGGAGGTTCCCAGTAAGGGAGTGGGGGCGTGCCAGAGGAAAGGTTGTTTCACTTCAACAAGAAAGTGGAATATGACGACAAAAGTAGTTGGAAGGCCTTTGAAACCAAATTTCAATATATGGTCGAGTATGCGAACTGGCCTCCAGTGAATATTATGCCCTTATTTTGCCCCCCCCCCCCCCCCCCCCCCCCGAACCTCATATATACAGAGATTATGCGCAAGTTAGAAAAACGATTTGGATCGTATGATATGTCGAGTTCGGCTCAAATGAAGTTATTCACGGCTAAACAAAAATCAGGGGAGGATATACGAGATTGGGCAGGCGGGGTGGTAGTTTTGGCCAACAGACTGCCCGATGATTTTATGTCTTCCCAAGTAACGACCAGATTTTGCCAGGGATGTCAAAAAATATAACGACAGCACATCATATGTGCAATGACTCTCGATGAGGCTATGTATACGTTGTTACGGTGGCAGTGCACCAATGCGGCAGTGAATGCTCGCTCTACCGTGAGAGGACCGTGTAGTATACCCTTAGAGGACCGTGTAGTATACCGTTAGAGAACCGTGTGTCCCGTGTCAAAGGATGGGGACACAGTGGTAGAGGTACTGCTAATAGGGAGCTTAATCCACTGGGAGACAGTTTGAGGGATCGGTTGGATTTTTTGTCAATTGGTGGACAGCGGGTCGCTCAAATGAGTGTTAGTAAAAACACGGTAAGCTTTGGGCGGGAAAAGCCTAACGCCCCCCACTCTGCTATGGAGAGACTGGAAAAAATGGTGGAACACCTGTTGACGGAAGTAGTAGTTAAAGGGGCGGAGAGCGAGTAGCCCAGGGGGAGACGTTTTGGTAATAACACCAGGGGGCAGTTCCAACCTAAGGATAGGTCACCTTCAGTGGGTAGAAGGGAGGGTTCTCCTTCACCACAAAGGAGGGTAAGAGTGCCTCCTAGGTGTTGCCTTTGTAATGAGTTGGGACATTTTCGAAAGGAGTGTCCCCAGTGGAGAGAGACCAAGTCGTTAAACGGGAAGGGACTAGGTCAATAGGCCTTAATCCAGTCCAATGGAGAAGTGATGGACGGCCTCTAGCAGGTACGGTACCGTCGGTTGCCGGGTGCAGGGGTGTCGGCACCAGAGGGTGGCTGACAGTGGCCTTAACCCAGTCCAATGGAGAAGTGATGGACGGCCTCTAGCAGGTACGGTACCGTCGGTTGCCGGGTGCAGGGGTGTCGGCACCAGGGGTTGGCTGACAGTGGCCTTAACCCAGTCCAATGGAGAAGTGATGGACGGCCTCTAGCAGGTACGGTACCGTCGGTTGCCGGGAGCAGGGGTGTCGGCACCAGGGGGTGGCTGACAGTGGCCTTAACCCAGTCCAATGGAGAAGTGATGGACGGCCTCTAGCAGGTACGGTACCGTCGGTTGCCGGGTGCAGGGGTGTCGGCACCAGGGGGTGGCTGACAGTGGCCTTAACCCAGTCCAATGGAGATGTGATGGACGGCCTCTAGCAGGTACGGTACCGTCGGTTGCCGGGTGCAGGGGTGTCGGCACCAGGGGGTGGCTGACAGTGGCCTTAACCCAGTCCAATGGAGAAGTGATGGACGGCCTCTAGCAGGTACGGTACCGTCGGTTGCCGGGTGCAGGGGTGTCGGCACCAGGGGGTGGCTGACAGTGGCCTTAATCCAGTCCAATGGAGAAGTGATGGACGGCCTCTAGCAGGTACGGTACCGTCGGGTACCGGATGCAGGACTGTCAGCGTCTGAGTGGGCTTCTGCTCCCGTTTTGATCTGTAAATGGGATGGAAGGGTGAGGTGGTGCATTGACTATCGAAAGTTGAATGAGGTCACTGTCACAGACGTGTACCCGTTGCCTCTGATAGACGAATACTTGGATATCCTATCTGGAAATGTTTGCTTTTCTAAACTGGATATTAACTCAGCATATTACCAGATCGATGTTAAGCCAGAGGACAGGAAAAAGACAGCGTTTGTGACAAAGTATGGCCATTTTGAGTTTGTGCGTATGGGTTTCGGGTTGTGCAATGACCCGGCGACGTTCGCCCGAGCCAAGAACTTGGTTTTGAGAGGGTTAACGTGGAATGTGGCATTGGCATTCTTGGATGATATTTTGGTCATGGGTAAGGATCATCTAACCAATTTGCGGTCAGTCTTTGATAGATTCCGTGAATATGGTCTGAAGTTCAAACCCCCAAAATGTAAACTGTTTCAAACAAAGGTTGAATTTCTTGGTAGAGTGATAGGTCCCAACGGAGTGCAAATGGGTACTGGGTATGTCGATAGTGTTCGAGAGTGGCCCATTCCCATGATGTACGAGGGATATAGAAAGCTTTTTGGGCTTTGCGAATTACCATCACAATTTCATAGCCAATTTTGCTGAAATTGCAGTTCCCTTGTACGAGATCACGGGCGAGAAAGCATTCATGTGGGGGACCGCCCAGGAGACAGCTTAGGTTAGGCTAAAAGAGGCGTTAATGTCAACCCCTGTGTTAATGTTACCCAAAACTGACGACCCATTTATACTTAATACAGATACGTCGGATAGGGCAATTGGGGCAGAGTTGTCCCAACTGCAGAATGGCACAGAGAGAACTGTGGCCTATGCCAGCTGTAGCCTGAACAGAAAAAGTACTGTACCATCCGAAAGAACTCGTAGCAGTGGACATATTTACACGCCGGTTCTGCCATTATTTGCTAGGTAGAAGGTTTCTGGTATAAACTGACCACAACAGTTTGACATGGTTGTTAAACATCAAGGAGCCACAAGGACAGATGGTTGGAGGAGTTGGGTCAGTATGATATGACAATTCAACATCGACCTGGCAAACAACATGTGAACGCAGACGTTCTATCGAGATTGCCAGTACTGCAACCATGCCCTGAGTTTAAGACAGGCATCAAGGTAACAAAATTGCCTTGTGGGGGCTGCAAGTATTGCGTAAGGGCCAAAGACAATTGGGGCACATTTTTTGACAACGTGGATGATGCAGTGCCTTTAGCTACCAGGGTGGATCAACTGCCAACGGTACGGCAGACGGTCTCCACTGCAGATGGGAGTGAATCAGTTGTGCAGAGTTTCAGCAGTTGTTCACTGAGGGTATGGAGTTCGACCCTCAACCATAGAGCACTCACATAAATTGTATCCCGGTGGGGGCAGAGAACTCGGGAACCGACGCTCTGGGAAACCTGGTTATTACGGGGAGCATGGAGTCAATGCCAAAGGAGGGCGTTACTCTGATGGTTTCAGGTGAAGCAGAGCCCGGTCTCTAGCAGCCCGAGTTACCTTGGCGAGGTGACAAAGGTCGCCAAACATCCCTTGAGGCGGTGCTGAACAGCATCATTTCGAACACCCGGACCCTGTACAGGATGAAGAAGTTGTAGAAAATGCCTGAAATCGGACACTGTTTTTAATTTAACATCAGGCCTGTATGGAACGGGTTGGTACCTGACACTGGCTGGGAACATCCTTCCATATCATTCACCATTAGACATTTTAGTAATGTGATTATTTTTTTACTAATTTAATTTGGTAGGGAAATTTTAATGGTGATTTTGTAGATAAGAGAATTAAGATTAAACTTATGATATGTATTTTACATGGCTAATGTTTATATTTTATTTCAGGTCTAACAATATTATTCAGTTAAATGTTTTTCAGGTGAATGGTTGGTGTTCAGCATCCACTAGGGGAATAGTTAATTGGGTATCGGAGACCTGTGAGTAAGTAATAATAGAAGATGTTCCAGGAAAGGGTGTTTGATTTGGGGTAACTGGGAAAAACCCTAATTTTAAAGTGGTTTCTTCTCAGGTAAGTATGTAAAGATGAGAAGAGAAACAGGACAGAAATTATATTTTTCCTGGCTGATGTGGACCCTTTCCTTCCTTTTTGTGAGGGAGAGGGAAGGTATCAGCCATGAAAAATACTGTTTGGTCTTGTGTTCCTTGGGGAGAGGATCCCAAATTATTTTGTGGGAGAATAATAGTTAGTTTTTAATTAACTATTGCTAAGTTTAGGGATAGCTAATTGGTTTATAATTCTTTTTTATTAAGTATTCAGTTAGGAGGCCAACATCATGTATGATGGACCAGGTTTTTTTTAGATTGGTATACAATAGTGTATAATAGTTGCCTTAATTAACGTTTTCATTCGCATAGTGGTTACAATTATCCATACACTGGACAGACCAGGTACATGCATTCTGCACCACCTCTAATGGTAAAAGGTAGAGTTTTATTTGACTGTTGAACTTTTTAAGTGATTTAACTGTTTAATTTTTCAAGTGTTTAACGTTTCAAGTGTTATTCAAGGAATAGTTTTTATTTTAGTGCATATTATATAATGTTCCTGAATATGTCTTTAACTGTGCCTGAGTGCATATTTTATAATGTTCCTGGATATGACTTTAACTGTGCCATAGTGCATATTTTATAATATTCCTTGAAGTAACTGTGACTGTGCCTTTCTGGATGTCATCAACAGATAGGCCGGTACTATTCACCAATGAAATTTGACTGTTTCTTTTGTGGGGTAGTTTTAACTTGAGAAGATATGGAACTATGGATGTTTCCAAAGAACCTGTTTATTCATGGATACTCAGCAAATCTTGGTCCGGGTGAATCTCTGCCTATATCTATGCCTGAGGAAGTGTTTAGTGTTTCCTGAAAATTCTGAAGGTGATCTCCTCTTCTATAAAACGGGGTGTGTGTGGTGTGTGTGTGTGTGGTGGTGACCCGTGACCAGGCTATCACCGGATGGAGACATTGTGTGGTGGTCCGTAGAAAGTCTACCAACATAGACATAGCAGCTTTATCACAATATTAGAAGAAAACCGTAAGTACAAATTTCAGTATATTTTTAGACACTGGCCATCACAATTTCACTTTAGTGACCACTTACCTTCCAGGTCACACAGTGAGGGTTACTTGCCCAAAGATACTGAAATGTATCCCGAGAATCAGCCCAACCACTCGCATAGTGGTTACAATTATCCATACACTGGACAGACCAGGTACATGCATTCTGCACCACCTCTAATGGTAAGTTCGGACCAAAATCTAATTTGTCCAGTGTCACAATTGTCCAGCATAATACTTGATATCGCACTGATGATTAACTCCCTTAAAATATGCCACCCAAGAGGAGATAATTCAATTGGGAGAATGACTCCAGTTACCCAAATTTAATGGAAAGGATGATTACCATGCTTTTGAAGCACAGTTTAAAAATCTGGCCACACATTCACGTTGGGAAGATACACAGGCAGCCCAAATTTTGGGGTGTGCACTGGAGGGTGTAGCTCAGCGTTTTTATGCAGGTCTACCTGAGCATGAGCGACTGGACTACCAGAGACCTTCACACAGCCTACACAGGCGATATGGAACCAGTCTTCCCGATGTTAAACGGGAGGAGCTGATGTGGAGAAACCGTAAGTCTGGCGAGAGCATTGCCACCTTACGGGATGATATATGGTATCTCGCTCAACATGCTTAAATCCTGATCTTACCTGTGTACTTCAAGAGAGGCTGGCTCTGAATGCACTGAAGAGGGCCATAGATAAAGACTTACGACTCTGGTTTATGAACCAAGATGTATGCACTCTTCGGGAGGCAGTTGATGTGGATGAACTTTATGAGTCAGTTGTCAGCAGACCTGCTCAGCAGAGATATATGCATGATTTGAGCCCTCATCCTTTTCAAGGAAAGAGAGTACATTTTGGTTCAGAGATAGAGGAAAGTTCTTTTGACCAGAGACTCAGTACTTTGACCAGTCAGTTATCTGATCTTCAAAAGACTGTGGAGAAAATGGCATCTATGCCATTTTGGTCACCTCATTCACCCAAGTAGAGAAGACCTACTGGAAGAAAGAAGATATCCTAGATCTGCAAGTCGAGAAGATCAGTTTGGAGGAGGATCATGGGGACCAGAACGACTTGTACCTACCCTGAAAGAGGCCACCTTCAGGAGTGGCATGGTTTGCCCTGCTTACCTTGAGGAGATATTCCTCAGGTTTCATGCTTTTAAGAGACATTGGATAATGTGGCATACCCACAAACTGACCACCTTCTTCTGGTCGTCGAGAAAGAAGTCAGTGTAATGGCCTTACACCTACCCATTAAGTCTTTAAAACTAGCTCTGGGTGGGAATTGGTACCGGGATGCGAACCCAGTACCTACCAGCCTTATTTTCGAACAGCCGATATGGTCAACTGAATATTTTTGTAAGAAATACTGCTACTGTATTCTGGTTTGTAAACAAGTACCCCATACTGATCTTTAATATCTTTAAGTGTCTCTTTAACGATTGAACATTTTGTTTATCTCTTGGTAGTGAATGATTCAATTTCCACATCCCTCTAACTCTTTGAAAAATGATAGAACTTTAATTGCAATGCTATATCCGGTTGACGAAATTGGTAACTGCTTTCAATCAACACTTTTATTTTAGTATTAAAACTATTAGGTTTTTCAGAAAAAAGTTAAAAATATAGCATTGCTTGTTCATCTGATCTATTTTTAAGTGGGTTTGTTTCTTCTTCTCAAGTTAAGGGTATACGTATATACAAGTAGTTCTCTAAATGGATCTTTAAAACCAATTAGTAACAAAATGTTCTAATATAAAATCTCTAGATTTTGGGTTATTTATGTGCAACCCATTTCTAATGTCCAAATTATGATTTAGTGCTACATTAAAGTCATTTTGAAAATTTTCTCTATGATCAAAATATTTATATTTATAAAACATAGCTTCAAGTGTAATCCTTTTTCTCTCTATAGTTATATCAATAATAAAGTTACCAGAGTGATCATATTTCATTTTATGTATTTTATACTGAAAAGTATTATTAAACAAGATAACTGCACCTAAAATAAACATTTCCCACCGACTTTGAATATATGACTCTAATGTGTCTTGTATAATATAAATGTAAAATTATTTCTCTTTAAAATAATTTAATATCCTTTCTCTCTAAATTGCTAAAATATGATTAAATAAATAAATAAACAGATAAATAAATACATAAGTAAATAAATAAATAAATAAATAACGTTCATACATACTTATTTAGTTATTTTATAAATAAATAACTAAAATATATGTAATACTAGATATGGATTTTATTTACTAATATAAGCAAAAATAAATAAAATTCAACTGACTCATCTGTACAAATAAAGTAGTACATTTATACTACTACTGCTGCTGCTGCTGCTGCTGATGCTTGTGGTGGTAGTGGTAGTGGTAGTGATGGTGATGATGGTAATGATGATAATATTAAAGTTATCTGTTCAATTGTTTTTAGTAATTGAAGCCACAATAATATGTTGTGCACCAAATTTAAATGAACAATGAACAAGTGATTAACACTTAAACCATTTAATTCCACAAAGTTAAAATGTACAAAAATAAACTACAAAGCAATTAAACAATTCAGACAAAAGGTCCTCTCATTGCCTCAACAAATGCTTATTAAAAATGACTATTGCCTTGAACAATTTATAAAGTACTATCAATATTAAAAAAAATATGTCAACATCTGTCACTGGATTCAGTTACATGTTCGAAGAGGTCAGTTGGTCTCTTGTCACAACCAAATGAAATTAATATAACACGTGGGCTTTTCTTATATAACTTCTATTTAACACATGGAATAGAAATAAAATAATTAAAAGAAATATAAATGTCAAATTAGAAAGTAGATTAATAAATGATAGATAAATAAATAAATAAAGGTTATATGAAAAATAGATACGTAAATAGTAAATCTATCAACCAGATATACTGATGTATATATAAACATATACAAACACATATTGTCATACATAATGATGCTTTTAGCATTTGACATTTTTTTCCACCAACAAGACACATATCAGTGTATATATAATTACAATATTGGAACTGGATTTCCAAAAACTCTGAACTGCTTTGAACTATGTAGAGTGTATGTTTTAAAAATATAAGTTAAAATTATTCTTGTGTGAATTTAAATGAATGTAATGTAATAAAAGTTGGATAAGGGGACATGCTTTTAACGTTTGCTTGTCAGACCGCGAACGAACGAGAGAATGGGAACTGTTTTTACGTGCCCATGTCCAATGAAGGTTCAGGCATGTTCATCCCGGACTTAACGTCTGACTTTGCCAGTGACTAATTCCGGGACAGGAGGGGAAGGAGTAATCCCCAAGTTGAGAATGTCATGTCTGGTCAAAATATATATATGAAAGGTCTACGGGAATAACTTATGATGTCCAAACAGATAGTCAGTATTATAACGGTCGTGTATGTCACGGTCACAATGGCACACTGATTCAAAATCTTATAATTATGGTAGTCCATTAAAAGTTGTTAGTAACTTATGCTTTCTCAGGTATAAATATTCCACGATTGCAGAGTTGTAAACCTTAAAATTGAAAAATATCACCTTACCAAAAATGTGACATCACAGGCTATTCCTGTGAACCGTTCATATACATGTATATCTCTTTGTGGTTTTTTATGTTGTCAACACTTATGTTTTTCTCTTGCTAGATGTCTATCATCAGCCATCACTCACGACTTTATTTCTCTACAAATATAGACACCACATGTATCGGCAATCAAATTAAACAATTCTGATTCCTGAATGTTATTAATGGTATTTGCCATTTGTACAAGTCTAATTAACTGTATACACCACAAACACATGTGCCTATTTTGCATATATCTGTTTATGTAAGAAGCCCACATGTTTTACCATCCACACCGTTTCAGAAACCCCCCAAAATAAACATGTATAAATCTTTAAATGGTGACAGGAATAATTTCCTTAAACTGGCAGCTGGTAGACCGCTGTAGCGGGGGTTTTTATGGCCACCAATTATAGTGACTACTACATGTTTCAGTACTAACAGCTCATCTAAACACGTCCTCCCACTTCGAATTATGACCACCAGAAGTTGATCACTGTAAATAAAGTAAATACATTTGGCATGACACAGGCCCTTTAAAGTATCAGTTGTGCAGAACTGCCTGGGCAAAGTAATAAAGGTTTAGGTTTTTTAGTTACGTCCAGTCAAAGGAAATCACTACAGTCTACATCAGCATTGACCAGTGTCTTAGCACCAGTAGCAATATCTTCATCAGTATTGACCAGCATCTGAGCATCAGTAGCAATATCTTCATCAGTATTGCCCAGTGTCTTAGCATCAGTAGCAATATCTTCATCAGTATTGATCAGTGTATCAGCACCAGTAGCAATATCTTCATCAGCACTGACCAGTGTCTTAGCATCAGTAGCAATATCTTCATCAGCAGTAACCAGTGTCTCAGCACTAGTAGCAATATCTTCATCAGCATTGATAAGTGTCTTAGCATCAGTAGCAATATCTTCATCAGCAGTCACCAGTGCCTTAGCATCAGTAGCAATATGTTCATCAACATTGATCAGTGTCTTAGCATCAGTAGCAATATCTTCATCAGCAATCACCAGTGCCTTAGCATCAGTAGCAATATCTTCATCAGCAATCACCAGTGCCTTAGCATCAGTAGCAATAGTTTGGAGATATTTGTAACCAAATACACATAAGGCACGTGAACAAACTGTTGGCTGAAAACAAACAATGTACATTAAAACAGAACATTATGATAAATTATGTTGCTATATCAAGAATGTGTTATTGCCTTACAAGACGAAGGTGTCTTTAATATTTTCACTGAAATATGTAATGATGCAGGCACAAGGAGGTAGTGGATAATGGAACACAATGTTTGCAATGAATATACATGTTAAAAAGTATGTATGCATAACCTCTATTAACGTGCTTATATCCAGTGAAGGTTCTGGCATAAGGATTCCACATTATCTCTGACAGGGCCAGTGGCTGGGCATGGGACAGATAGGGTTGAAAAGTGTTATCATAGTGAGAGCAAACAATCACCTGGTTTAGTGTTTGTCATTATTGAATGATCCCATGATCCATCTTTTGTTTCAGGAGCAGATACAGGATTTGTGTAGGTAGGGGGTGCACCTCCAGTATTCTGAGAGGGGATTCAGTGTTTAAAAAGGGCACCTACAGCAATTAAAACATATTATCTATTGTGTAATCTTCTACAAAAACAAAATTAAGCTCACCCATATGTTACATGTTCACCGCTAAAACCTACTAATGCATTGTATTTATGCGCCAAACACTGTATTTTTCCTGTTAATATCCCCATTTGTTACTTATCTGTAACTAACCTTCAACCAGGCAGCATTTTGTAAAAGAAGAGGTTCAACACAGAAAAAGCAGTATTTATTTAAAGTTGAAATCCGCAGACGAGTGTAGCGGAACATCTAAAAGTAAGAAACAAATGTTCATACACGGTTACTTATATATCAAAAATAATATTCACTCTTCTGAACAGAGGCGGATCCAGATGGGGGGGGGGGGGGGGGGACCAGGGGGACGCGTCCCCCCAAATTTTTCAAGTACCCTCAAAATGTCCAAGTGCCCTTTTTGTTTCTATAAAAAATGTTTTGCACTGAGCATTTTTAGATGCATGAAGTTAAGTTGTGCGTATGTATAACTGCCCTACCTAGACCAAGCCGTCCAGAGAATAGTGACTTTTAAAGTTTTAATTTACAAGTACTCACAAGTGCCCCTTTGTATCGTTTTTTAATGTAGGCTATATCTGCCCAAACTAGACAGATCTGTCCCTAGAATAGTGCCCTTTAAAAAAATTATTAGTCAAATTACAATGAAATAAATGATAGTCATACTTATATACGAAGCAAAGTTGATTCTATGGCTTTTTCCGGGGCCCCCTCCCCATTCTCCCGCCCCCGGTAAACGCTAAAATTCACGATTTAGTTATTGAGATCTAAGAGTAACGGGTTTGAACTCTTTTAAATAATAATTTTTGGGTTATAAAACTCCAAAAGAGGAAGTGATCACTGTCTGAAAATGGGTAATTTTGCAATCACGATGCCAAGGGGGGGGGGGGGGGGGGGGGGGGGGGGAAACATTCTTGGGTTATAATACTATGCAAAATAATGCTTAAAATAGTTTTTAAATTATTGTTTAAAAATGGCTAATTTTGATATTGAGATGCCAAGAAAAGGCGTTTAAATCCATCCAGTTTTAAAACTTTCCCTGGGGTAGCATACCCCAGAACCCCTACACATCTCGTGCCATGCTTAACAACGACACTGCTCATTAGCCTACCCCACTTTAAAAAAATGCATCTAGCGCTACAGAAAACAGCAGTAAGTCATTTAGTGTACACTTCCGTTCGTACACTGTGATATATACACAAAAGCATTCATATTAACTGCAAATATTAAAACTTTTATTAAGATGCCCTTTTAACGAGCCAACGTGACTCTTTTTTCTTGCCCCCCCCCTCCCCCCAAACATATATCCTGGATCCGCCCATACTGACACTAAAGAGAATATACTGATTTTGATTAATATTGCCTGTTTAACAACTAAAATTACAGTACACAATAAATACGTTTTGTGTCAGTATATTCAATGTGTTTGTGGTCATTGTAATTTTTTTTGGTAGTAGCCCAAACAGGATTTTCCTTCATAATAAATTCAAATTTACCAAACATATATATTATAGGTAAAAAAAGAGGAAATGTGAACTACTACAAAAGTTATGAATATAGGAAACACATTGAATATATATATATATATATATATATATATATATATATATATATATATATATATATATATTCTAAACAAGAAAATGTTTTTAATTGGTAATTTTAGTCATTCAAAATAAATATTTTAATTAACATTGGCAACCCTGACACTACCAAAATTGTTCCTGGGGTTAATAAACGTTATACAAATTTTACAAACTCCAAAAAACCCCACAACTAAACAAACAATGACAACAACCTTAGAACAGTCTGTAAAATAAATTTTAAAAATTTGTGTTGATGTATTTACTTTTCATAATGCTCCTAAAATATTTTTATCATAGCTGAACAATTTGGCAGTCGTAGCCTAATATCATTATAAATTTGAAAAATCAGGAACATTATATATTTTTTCTTTGTTGTCTCTTTTTAAAATAGATTTGTTAACTCAGATCAATACTAATATACTCTGTCAAAAAAGAAACGTATAGGTCATATGGAAAGAAGAAAAGTGTTTGGTTTTACAAAATATCTTTTTTTGTACAATGTTGCTGAATGACCATGTTTGTTAATGCCCCTAGAATGGGACATCATGTCCAAATGCACCCTAAAACAAATTTAACGCACGTTGTGCGACAATTGCAGGAAATTGGCGTGAAATCGTCAGATTTTGGCGAATGCACGTGAAACTCTGGGAAATTATTGGGGTAGTGATATGTATTTAAAGCTGCAATGCTCGCAATGATGCCTCATTTCCATTTCGACATAGACGAGTTACAAGATGCCAAGACTAAGCCTGCCAAATCGAAACATTGCAATAGGCTGCCTCCAGTTAGGTGAATCGCAGTCAGATGTCGCACGCCACATGAACATCCATCCGAGCACCATTTCACGTCTCTGGGACAGGTACCAGCAGATTCAATCAGCTGAAGACCGGCCCAGAAGTGGAAGACCTCGCATAACAACTGCAGCACAAGATCGCTACATCCGGGTTCTGCACTTGCGTCACCGAATTGCCACAGCAACGAACACTGCTGGACCTGGTTTGAGGAGTCTGCACAAACCATTCGGAACCGACTTCGAGGAGCTGGTTTACGGGCTAGGAGACCGTATTTTGGCCCCGTCCTGCGACGTCAACATCAACATTTACGTGTTCGCTGGTGCACCAATGTACAGGGGTGGAACTTGGGAAACTGGCGGCGAGTATGGTTCAGTGACGAGTCACGTTTCCTTCTACAGCGACGTGATGGACGAAAACGTGTTTACAGACGCCGCAATGAAAGTTTTGCTAACAACTGAGTCGCCCAAGTTGACAGATTCGGTGGAGGGCGTGTCATGATGTGGGGAGCCATCTCATACACCAGCAGAAGAGAAATTGTTTTCGTGCAAGGCAACCTGACAGATGTACGCTACCGGGATGAAATTCTTCGCCGTCACATACTTCCCATTTTGGATCTGCCGCATACGGCACGTATAACAATGGATTTCCTGCAGAATGAGAACATTAATGTGCTGCCATGTCCATCAAGATCGCCAGATCTCAACCCCATTGAACATCTATGGGACGAACTGGACAGACGTGTACGCCAGCGTGACCCGGAGCCTCGGACGCTTCCGCAACTGTCACATGCACTGCAGAAAGAATGGGCTAGGATTCCACGTGCACGGATTCAGAGACTCATTCAGTCTATGCCAAGGAGATGTCGCGCAGTGATTGCTGCTGCTGGTGGCCACACAAGATACTGATTTCAGCGCCCTCGCGCGACGCTGTTTGGTGACGAAAACGCCTCCACTGCCGTCAGTCCATAGCAAGAACATTGTCACATACTCATGTCAAATTTGACTGTGATACGATCATAAATAACAAAAGTATGCCACTTTGTATTAGCGAGATAATTCCATTAATATTTCGCCTATGCTTTTCTTTTTTGACAGAATATATGTTCATACTCCTAGATAATAATATTTTGTAGCACGCACAAAACTATGTCACTGAGGTAGGCATGTAGGCCCACATAATTGTATCTGTTACAAAACTGAAATTTATATGGTCATAACCTTTAATTAAAATAATAAAAAATTAAAAAGAAAAAAGAAAGGGAAATAGGACAACCTGCAAAAGTAACTTTTTGAACCACCCTCCCTCCAAAAAATTTAATTTCTCTGGGCGATTATTCTAGCAGTCTCACACTTACTTGCACAAGAAAGCCATTTTCCAAACTGGGTGGGTTTTTAGCAATTTTGCCACGGAGAATCAATAAAGGCATCAATGTATGGTCATACAAAGTCGGCACAATACTGGAAATGTCAGGTACTGAAGAAGAAACAGGAATATTTCTGTACCGTTCATACACATGCTCGTTGTGGTTTAGTTTGCTGAACGATGCTGACTTTGACCGTTGTCGAGAGGACATTGGTGATGGTTCACGTTTTGAATTCTTAATTTGTGAGACAATATCTTCATGTAGGTTGGTAAAACTGAAACAAATGCAGGAAACGAATGTATATTTGAATTAATAACTTGAAAACTCAAGAAACAAACGAATCACTAGACAACTGACTGAAGGACTAACTGAATGAATAATGATTAAATGAACGAAAAATGATCCTATATCCTACCTGTCTTGATATTGTTTTTGCACTATAACATGGATTAGGTCAAATGCATGTACATACCTCTCCTGGCTGTTTATCAACTGGTTGAGAGCTTCATAGATGTTGCCGTTGGCGACAGTGAGAGCATTACAACTGGCCTCTGATGAGAATCCCATTTCTACGATCTGTGAAAGATCTGCAACTTTCCTATAATTAGAACAATCACAAGAGATAGCAAAAAAAAAAAAAAAAAAAAAAAGTAAAGAAACCCCTGTATGTCATCCAAACATCAAAATAGGTCAAGAACTGTCATCCAAACATGAACATAAGATAAAAACTGTCATTTGAGTTATCAATGGGTTACGATATGTCAATCAAGTTGAGAATGACACTTTATCCTCCAAAGAATCTGATTAAATAATAAATAAAAATATAATAAATTCTGAATACTGGTTAACATTTAAGGCAATTTATTGTCCATCCAATCTGAACGACAAAAATTGTATCTCTGCACAAAACAGTCAAAAGGGATGATTTGTCATGGTTGTGACTGCTACTGTTAAGTACTATCATTGTTTTGTTTGGTCTATAGAGGGACTGTCATTCGTCAGGATTATATATGCATCTGCCTGGATAACTGCCACTCCCATGTCTGTTTTGACAATTTAAATCTGCACAAAACAGAAGACCTACCATGAGCACAGCTAATAATTGTCAAATCTGTGGTTCTAGAAATATATGTAGAATATTTTCAGCAAAAACATGAAGAATTGAATACATATTATTCCATCGAAAAAATATTGTTTAATCAGTCAAACCTGGTGTCATAATATGTATCAGATTTCAAGTATCACAACACCTACCTCTCTGGATTGGTTATTAGCAGGTTGATGGCTTCCTGGACGTTGCCATGGGTGATAACGAGAGCGTTACAACTGACCTCCGAGGAGAATCCCATTTCTACGATCTGAGCAAGAGCTTCATCATTCACGTGGGACAAAACATCAACTGGTGCACCTTCACTACAATTAGAAGAATGAACAAAACAACATGGGTCTCTGGTGTATATTGATAAGATAATGAGATGTTTGTCTAATGAGCACATCCTTCTCCACCAGTAGCACCTGTCATGAGTGCAGACGATAGTTGTCAAGTCGGTTGTTTTTAGAAAAATATGTACCATATATTTAGAAATTTAAAATAAATAAATTAAGCATTGAATAAAGATGTACATTTTAATCTGTCAAACATGATGTCATGTACTATAATAATAAAAATATTTTTTTACGTCTTAGATTTTATGTATCGTAACACAAACCTCTCTGGATTGGTTATTAGCAAATTGATAGCTTCCTCGACGTTGCCATCGGTGATAACGAGAGCGTTACGACTGACCTCTGACGAGAATCCCATTTCTACGATCTGAGCAAGAGCTAAATCATCCATGCGAGTAAAAGCACAGACTTGTTCTTCTTCACTATACATACTTTAAAAAAAAGCAAAACAGAACATGAATCATTTGTATATAGGCCTATAGATAGGATTAAAGGGTGACTGCATAATCGCAGTACTGAGCTTATTTGTTATTTTTAATCAGAAGTAGATTGTAGAAATGCTGCATACAAGTTAAATCATTGTACAATCAGTGTTAGAGGCCAGGGAGCTAATTGTCTAAACTCTCACAACTTTGTTATATCACAGTGCATTGCAAACTGACTCCTCAGGAGGACCAATATTTTCAAAGCTATCTTAGCTGTACAGTTATGGCACGTGTTTTAGTGACGTCATATTATAAGACGGTTTTACGATATCGTGTGGCTAAGATAGCTTCGAAAATCTTTAACCAGGCCCCGTGCTTATAAAACGTTTAGAGTCTGGACTTAAGACTCTAAAAGAGTCTAAGACTTTTAACGTCATGGTAACGCCATACAAATTGCATGCATGTGATGTCATTAAAGATTGAGTCTAGACTCTAAAAGTTTTATAAGCATGGACCCTGGTGTATAGTTTCATGGCTTTGAAAAACAAGTTCACCTTTTACAAAAGGAAATGAAATTACTTGACCAAAAATCAGGAGCCTTGGTTCCTTTCCCCCTTCTCTAAATCCACTTCTAGAAGATTTGACCATTTGCCTGACGTACGATGGGTTATTGGATTAATTAGGTTTCATAATAGGGAATAAAAAATAACATTACAGCCTATGGTGCTAAAGATCAAAATCTAGCAATGTAAAAATTAAAAGTGAATAATATATACTTTTTTTTTTACTTTCAGTTTTTGTTTGTTTTAGATTTAAAACATACAGCTATTATATTATAAGTAAAAATTGCATTAAGTCAGCCATCTATCCAGCTGTCCATCCATTCATCCACCCACTCAAGAACGACTTTTTTTAAAGATGTAAAGACAACAAAATAATAGCGAGATACCTTTTAATATTCTTGGCAAAGGCACCGGATGATTTAGCAGACTGATTAATTTTATTGTTTATGTCTTTCCAGTTGTCACTCAAGAATGTTTCCAATATTCTAGAAATAGGAAATAAACTCAGCAAAACTATTGAATGGTCACCCATATAACATATATAATACTTACAAGTGTTTGAAATAAGGTGCAAATATGACAATGGATGCATATTCATTATATATGAACAAGGTTAATTGAAACATACACGTGGCACAGTTCACCGAGGAAGTGCATAGTCTTACAATTAGTACTTCTGGTCCTATAGACCTGCATCAGATGGCTAAAATTAATAAAACAATTTAATGTGGCCTAGACTAGTTCTTATAACCACAACAAAAAGAATATCAACGGTAGACATGTGACGGTAAGGAAACGACGTGTGGTCATTCTACTAAATTAAACTATATTTGAGTTTGCAGCTTTACGTCTGGTCACTTTGCAGAAGTCTTGTTTGGACTACAAACATCTTAAAGGGCAGGATGTAGCTGAGTGGTAGAACACTCGCTTAAGATGAATGGAACGCAGATTTGAAAAGTTAAAGTTGTTTTGTTTAATGGCACCACTAGAGCACATTAATCATTGGCTACTGGATGTCAAACATTTAGTAATTTCGATATATTGTCTTGGTGAAACCATTAGCAGCAAGGGATATTTTATCTGTACTTTCTCACAGATAGGATAGCATATACCATGGCTGTTAATATACCAGTTGTAGATCACTGGTTGGAATGGGAAAAAATCAAATCAGAGAATAGGTCCACCGAGGAGGTTCGATCTTGTGGCCAAAGCATCTCTGGCGACAACTCTACCGTTCTCACGTGGGACTGATAACCTTCAGTGAACTCGCGTCTTCCCCCTTCACAACCAATGCCACAATTATAGCCTACTGGTACATCAAAGGTCGAAGTATGTACTGTTCAGTCTATGTGAAACTGTATAAAAGATCCCTTGCGGTTATTCAGTAGGAGCAGCTTGTGTGGTGGGGTTCAAGTTCCCTCTTTATCTGTTCATCTACCAAGTGTACATGGACGCCAAACTGCCATATATAGAGATTATTATATGAGCTTGTGTGATGTACTGATTTTACGAAACGAGTGTCAGGATTTTTGTATTGCCCGAGCGAGAGCGAGGGTAATACATGAATACTGACAGGAGTTTCATAAAATCAGTACGACTCACACGTGAGTGTAATAATTTCTTTATTATCCATATTATTATTGTTGTTTTCTTTATGAATAACAAGACCCAACTCAAAATGTTTCAGCCACAAATAGGATACGACGAAATGACGTCATATTTCAAATGCACAGTCTTGTTATTACACGTGTGCTTCGTATGATTATTATTAACTTGGTTATGTTGAATGATATGGATAATAAGTAATAATATGAATATTAGTATTAGCTGTGACCCTGTTCATGACGTCACATGAAAGTAGCCTCGTTGTTGAGGTCTTGGCACCCAGCGTTACAAAATAAAAGCTGTCGTATTCATACGTCGTGATGGTTTGTTTAAAGGCACAAGCATTAACAAAACGGATGCTACATAAAGCATGACATGGTGTCAGAAGAAAGCACAGAGCTTATTTAGAAAAAAAAAGAGTTTGAGTGCAAAACCGACGAAATGCCGGTCTAAAGCCGATTTTCTAAATGAAACGTTTAAAAATAATTTCCTTAGTGGAAGGTGTGAACTGGGCCCGTTTATATATCGTCCGGTCATTAGTTTTCGAACATCATTAGTTTGCGATCGGCCATTTTGTTCGGGATATAAATAGAGATGTGACGTCATCAAGGGTCGCAAGTTGACAGCCAGGCTATTTTCGCCAGCCCTACAAAAATTCTTCGGGTAAAACTCCCGTGCGTAAGTATGACATCTATATCTTGTAATCTTATGTCATTTTGCCTTTTGACACTTTTTGTAAATGCATCATCATTAAAAAGTCACCAGTAACACACAAACGAAAAGTTCAGTACTCACGAGGAAGCCTCGTCTGCTTTATTTACTATCTATACTAGCGGTCTACAATACCAAAGGGAGGGAACTGCTGTCAAATTTGTAAAAGTATGGAAGCCCATTCGGGCCATTTCTTATGTAGAATTCTGATGTATGCAGTTTGTGATTTTTTAATGTTTTTATTTGTGTGTTTTAGACTATTCCACGGCCAGAAAGGTCAAGATACAGATCATATTCGGATGAGATAGTGTCCAAGGCATATGTAGCTGTTGTGGAAGATGGCATGGGCATCCGGAAAGCTTCAAGAACATTCGGTATGCCCCTTAGTACATTGCATGATTGATGCAGTGAGAAAGTTGATGAAGCCTACCATAAATCCAGACCTGAACCATTCTTGTCTACCCATGAAGAGTAAAAACTGGTGTCACATGTACAGAGCATGGCAGCCTTCGGTTATGGCTACACCTGACAAGATGTGCTGACCATTGCAACTGATCTTGCCATCTGTTTAGGGAAGAAGACAAAAGCCGATAAGCCAGTGACCTTAGGTTGGTTTCATGGTCTTATGAGGAGATACCCCGAGTTAAAGGTACAGAAGTCGAGGTCTCTGGATATCCAGAGGGCTAAAGCAACGTCCGAGGAAACAGTTTCGTTCTACTACTCCCACTTGGAAAAGATTTTGGATGACAACAACTTGAAGAACAGTCCTAAGCGTATATACAACATAGATGAAAAAGGACTAATGGAGAATCACAAGCCTCGAAACGTTGTTGCCTCCAATAAATCGGTGCCAGTTGCAGTAACACTGCCGAGGTTGAGCACGACGGCAGTGATCGGATGTGGCAATGCCATTGGCCATCCCGCCATATTTCATTTTCAAAGGGAAGCAAATGCGAGACGAGCTATTGGAAGGTTGTTTGCCAGGAGCTAATGGAACTGTCAGTGATTCGGGCTAGTCCAACAGTGAACTCTTCCAGCAGAAGTATCTTGCAGAGCACTTTGTCAAGTACTCTGTCCAGCCAACAGCAGAGAAACCAGTGTCGATATTGTACGATGATCACAAGTCGCACGTCTCCATAGCACTGAGTGAATGGGCGAGTTAGAGAGACATCATCCTGTTTGTGCTTCCAGCACATACCTCGCATGTACTTCAACCAATGGATGTTGGTTGCTTTGGGCTGTTCGAGAAAATCTACTGCAACCTTAGACACACGTACATGCATGAGCATTCAACAAAGGGCATTGAGAAGCATTGTATTAGGCCGTGGGCTACATAGGGTCTATGGTGGTCAAATTTCTTGGTACTGCACCTATCTCGGAGATAAATCCGTTCCATCCTGGAACGCACTGCTTGTCAGACATCATTCTAATAAATTCCCATATCATCTGAAGCTTAACTGAGTTATCCATCGCCTGAACAGAGCCTGGGTAACTTAACTGACTGATCTAAAGTGTTTAGGACTTCTCCTGTTTGTGATGTAACAGTCTGGTAGAATGTTTGGTCTCTGTAGTTTGAGAGAGCGCTGTCCAGTGTTGACATAGATGGTATTTTCGGATAGCTACCTCCATGGTCATCATATTTCTCTTCCTGCAGCATGATGCCGTAAGCTATATGGATTGATCCTTTACCTGTTAGGTTATTCAGAAGTTGGTCGAAATTATCAAACTGTGAATGAAACACTGATGGTACTGATGGCGATCTAATGATCTGGTTTGATAACAGCGTTGACGATTGATCAGCAGCTTCGGCTAGGGCCGTTTCAACTCTAATGAGAAGGAATAGTTTTCACAGTGCTCCATTCTTTTGGGTAATTAACTTCTCACTCCTGAAAAGATGACGTACGGACATACAAATCAAAATATGTTTTAGCAGTTTCCATGATCCATTGGTGACTGCTCTACATATATCCTGCCCAATTGAGTTCACAAGTCGTTGACAACAGAATGGTAAATCAGTGAGGGTTTTCTGTCCTGCAACATAAAACTTATCAAATTCTTCAAACAGAGCAAATTTTAAAATAATTATATTGGTTATAACAAATATCACAATCCAAATTCGTAAACGCATGTGTGTACTGTACATCTTGGATTATGACACCAACATTGAACAAACCCCCATCATGTTAAAAAAATTATAACTTGAGAAGTTTTAAAGTCAGTATGCTGATATTGCTGTCAAATTAAAGCTAGGATAGTGTGGAATATAAATATATAGCAAAAAGAAAAAAAGTATTGAAACTGGGGTATTTCTAGGAATGTCAAAAAGGAAAACGAGGTGTGGTCACTTAATGATGATTTAGTCATGTTTTTTAAAGTGTATATCTTACATTAATGCGTGTCATATTAACCAGGAGATCATAAGCTTCAAGTTGATCTATAATACATGTCACTGACATACTTGTAGACATTTTGATGGAATAAAATATAGAGAGCATTGACTATGGCGTAACGTCAATGGAATTTTATCGTTTTCTTGGGTACCCTCCAATACTGGTAGCAAATGAGTAGTGGATCCCAATTTTTTTCACTGTTACCTGTTTGTACCATGTTCTGGAGATACTAGGGTTCCCAAAAAACATAATGTGGTTGAGATGTGGAGGAAGGGGGGGGGAGTGCACGTAGACCCTATGTAGCCCACGGCCTATATATGTCGATTGGGTTGTCAGGCATACACAAGGGCATTAACACAAGCCAATCTGCAGGTGTCTTTTAGAAAGTGCGGAATTTTCCCTTTCAACAGACATGCGGTAAACAAATCGCACTTTGTGCCAGCTCAGTTGTTCAAGTCTCCTGAAGATCAGGCAGAATTACCAGAATAATCCAACAACACGAACAAAAGGAAATCATCAGAAGTCACCGATGTCACTTTGCCATCGTCTGCAACAGGATTCTTCTTGCAACTTGATGATACCATGTTCGGCGTTGCAAAGCCAGGGCCGTAGCTAGGATTTTTTGTTGGGGGGGGGGGGGGAGGGGGCAACGCAGTAATTAATAGTCTAAAACTCCTTTTCTTTAAGTTTCTATAATGCTTTCTGAATTTTTTCCCCTGAAAGCCCACAAAGAAAACAAAAGTGATGAGTGCTATTGTAGGTGGTAGAGCAATAACCGACGACAGTACCCTCGAAAAAATGAAGGACCACCAGAAACCGCCACCAAAGAAACAGATTCAGAAAAAGTAATCTGTGGTGAAAAGATCGTCCAAAGATTCTCCCAAACCATCAACATCTGGTACTGCTAAGTTACCACCCACTCAGGTGGATACAAAGTCTGATTCAAACACTGATGATGATGAGGTGTGTTGCAATCTCATCCAACCTGTTGAAATCAAGGCACTTGGGCACAGTGTACACATCCCTTGTGCCAACACTGGACACAATTAAAGTGTTGCACTCCTGTACGAGTTGTTAGCTGAAATTCAGAATTTTTGGTGCCCTTGTCATAATGAAAAGGAAGAGTAAATCTAGATCTTGACAATAAAATCTACTCATGTGTTTATAGTTAAATACATTTGGCTCCGTTTGATAGTTAACTGCCCTATTTCTGGCGTGAACAGGGCACCATATACGGTTGTGACATTCCAGGAAAGCCCCATGTGTGCTAGCCAATCGGGTGTTCCTAAACTAATGACGTAACATTTGGCTAGCGGATGTTGACAAGCTATGTAATGACGGCCATACGTGTTACCGAGGACTTTGTTTCGTAAGGAACTGTGTTTATTTCATGGATTAAATACTAAATTTACAGGTAAAAACAACAACAATTTGAAGTTTCGTTTTATATATTTCACGAAATCTGCGATCAGGTCAATGGGAAAAAGTGTAAGATGTATACTGGAGCACAAGCAAACATTATGGACATAAATGAGTTCAAAAGGGTATCGGGAGACAACGAACTGAAACCCACCAGTGCTAAATTAACAACTTATAGTGGTGAAAGTCTATCAGTTCTTGGTCAGTGTAACATGTCAGTTCAGGTAAATTTTATTATCATAGATAATGCAAAAGCAGACACACTAGGCTTAAAGGCATGTGTAATCATGCATTTGGTGTAAAGATGTGATGAGGTAAGCATTGTGCGCAGATAGAAAAAGAGTTACGGGCCATAACATTTGGACTAGAAAGATTTCACCAGTTCGTCTATGACATTGAGGTCATTGTAGAAACTGATCACAAGCCTCTAGAGTCGAACTAAAAAAAGCCTCTTGCACAGGCACAACCTCACATTCAAAGATTACTTGAGATTTACAGAAATACCCTGGAGCGAAGATCACATTTCGTCCAGGCAAAGAGCTCAAGATAGCGGATGCTCTGTCAAGAGCATATCTGAATGATACATTTGATGATGAGAACCTTGATGCTCAGATTCATACAGTAACATCATCGTTACCAATGACTGATAGAACACTGGCTCAGTTAAAGAGTGAAACTGAGAACGATGCAGTGTTGCAGTCATTACATCAGGTCATTCTTTATGGATGGCCAGATATTAAATCTTGGAATTTCAGAGATGAACTGTCATGTTAGGATCAGTTAATCCTGAAAGCGGACAAACTGATAATAGCAAAGTCCATGAGACCAGACATGCTATCTAGGATTCACGCAGGACATATGGGAATTGAGAAATGCAAGAGAAGAGCTAGAGATGTACTCTTCTGGCTGGAATCAACTTCCAACTTGAGGATACTGTTTCAAAATGTCCAACCTGTATGGAACATAGGAAATATCAATTCAAAGAACCTATGCTTCCCCGTGAAATACCTGAAAGACCATGGGAAGTTGTGGCTACTGGACTGTTTGTTATAAATGGTCACGACTATTTGATAATAGTTGACTATTATAGTCGATACTTTGAAACTGCTTTGCTTAAAAAATTCCAAAAGTTATGAGGTACCGTAATCATGCACACAAACTCCATTTTCGCACGCCATAGTATTCCATGCTGTTTGAAATCTGATAATGGTCCTTGCTATTCTTCGAAAGAGTTCAGGGTTTTGAACACATAACATCACCCTGATATCCACAGGCTAATAGATTAGCCGAAAAGACAGTTAAAACTGTAAAGAAATTGTTGCAGAAAGCAGCTGAACGTGGAAATGATCCATATATGTCTTCTGGAGTATCGCAATACTCCAGTTGATGGGATAGGTTATCCTGCCCAAATGCTTATGAGCAGACGTCTACGATCCATATTGCCTACAGTGAACAAACTGCTTGCACCTAAAGTTCTTAAGCCTAGGGAAACAAAATGTAAACTTAGGAAAAAACAAGCTAAACACAAAATATACTATGACCGTAGTTCAAGGTCACAGAGTAAACTTAAAAAGGATGAGGTTGTGAGAATCCAACTTCATCAAAATGCTTGATGGATTCCTGGTGTTGTGAAAAATAAACATCAAACTCCAAGATCATATGAGGTCGAAACATTAGATGGTAAATATCGCCGTAATAGACGTTATATCATGAAAACTAATGAAAAAGTTCCTGATATGAGAAAAGTAGATGATCCAATTCTGTATATTCCCAGCCCAACTTCACCAACAATTCACTCCATGGGAAGTCCACCATCTACCCCAGCAGGCCTCGGTCATCATAGTAGAGAAAATAGTCCCACATACCTAGGGGATAGCGAAACTACTCCAACCAGGGTTCCCAGTCCAAAGAGTCATCCCAATTGTCTAAATCCAGTAATATTTAGATCCGGGAGAGCAGTAAAACCACCAGAAAGACTTGACTTGTAATTGGTTTTCACTGTTAAATGGCATTACAAACTGTTAATCACCTGTAGTTATTTATCATTAGTTTAGCGAAGCATGCTAATTACCGTTGTCATAAATTAATTATGTTTGTGTTTAGTTTAAAAAAAAATAAAAAAGAAGAAAACTTGATTGCGGTTCATCTGACAATTCCACACAGCAAAGTATTTACAGTGACATTTTCAATGTCAAATGAACTTTCATTTTTCAAACAAAAAGAGAATTGTAATATTATGGACATTAATATTAGCTGTGACCCTGTTCATGACGTCACACGAAAGAGCCTCGTTGTCGAGGTCTTGGCACCCGGCGTTACGAAATAAAAAATATTGAATTCACACGTGATGATTTGTTTAAATGCACAAGCATTAACAAAACCGACGCTACATAAAGCATGACACCATAGTTTTAAATGTGCTGAGGTGAAATATTCCTTTTCTTTCAAAATATGTATAAGCACAGTCTTACAGTTTAACTTGTCTTGTCATTTTTTGGGGGGTGGGGGGGTGGTGGGGGGGGGGGGGTTTTGGGGGGGGGGGGGGTCCTCCAGTTTTCTTGTCTGAGTGGTTGAAAAACCTCTACTTCTGGAGGATCTAAAAAAAAAAAATATATATATATATATATATATATATATGTATGTATGTATGTATGTATGTATGTATGTATATATATATATATATATATATATATATATATATATATATATATATATATATATAATATATAATAAACAGATGGACAAGTGCGTGTATGCATAAAATGTATCAACTTAAATTGCAGACTTTTTTTAATGAATTTTAAAACGTTTATACAACACGTGTTAGTGATTATTTATTTATAGACGGTCAATAATATATTTTTAATGACTGCAAAATCATTCATATATACCACTATTAATCCGTTTGAATCATCTACAAAACTACTAGCTCAAAGTCAGTAAAACTGAACAATCAATAATTAACTACCTATGATAATTATTTATTAATTAATTTAATAATGTAAACTGGTTTGGATTTTAAAAATACTTTATTTAACATAACAGTAAAATATTTGGGTAATTATGTATACCAAGTAACAATGCATTTTAGTTTGACTTTTAAAAAAAAATGAAGTCAACAATATGATCAAATGGCAAGAAGAGCATGTCAGTGAAAAAGTAAACCTCCACAATCCAAATAGTTATGATATGACATCCATAATCTCACTATCAGAGGCTCATCTCGATTCAGTTCCCACGCTTTTGCAATTTCAACCTGAAAAATAGTATCCAGATTTCAATAAGTTATTAATAAGGCATTGAACCTGCATACTTGAAATGTTTACTACAGATTATTAATAGGTAATATCCAAATGGTATCAGGTGCAAAACACTACAAGTTATTATTATTAATCAGTAAAAAGGGATACAGTTGTTTTTTATTTTTTGTTTTTTGCTACCCAAAAAACAACTGTACCCCTCTTAACCCATTAGCCAGGACCCAAAATTTGGCCAGTTGGTACCACCTGGGGGTACGGATACTCATAGTGACGTTTGTCAAGGCCTACATCCCTATAGATGGAAAATGTATGATAGCATTGCAGGACTTACAGCTTTCTGTGTGTATCTACTCGTTTTGTGACCTTACCCCCATTTCCACGACCGTTATATTTTTTACAGAATTGCTAAAGGGCGACTATATTAAAATATTTGTCAGGGCAGCTTCGCTATAAACACGTGTAATAATTGTTGAATCGTGTTTCAGAAGAGTGAAACTACATGTATTTGTTTATAGTGTTATACTGGAATATGAATCCCTGTGGCTGCAGATTTATGCCATATAATACAAGAATTCTGTGGAATATGCAGGTAAGGTATAAATTTCCATCTGAGATACTCACTTTAAGAAATGATAGTGGTATCTGCAGCTGTACATGCATTTTACCTAGATTAATGAAGTTCCTAAAAAGAAACAACAACAAAAGACTATTTCTTATAGAGATGAGGAATGAAACTACAATTATTTAAAGTTAAAGTTTTGTTTTAATTTTACAACACCACTAGAGCACCTTGATTTATTAACAGTCAGCTATTCTGACACACTGTCTTAGATGAAATATACCAGTCATGGTGTTCTGGTTGAAATGGTAAAAACAAATAAAAAAACGAATTCACTGAAGTAGTTCGATCCTTCGACACAAACGCCACTTGAAGGCGAACCTTATTCCGACTTAGCTAGATACTGACCCAACAATTATTTAACTACTATACATATCGTAATTTAAAAGAGTAATAATTCACTGGTTAATTAACAACACACAAACATGTAATACCTGTAAGGCAAAGAACTACCTATAGAGTGATAATTTACTGGTTAATGAACAGAACACAAACATGTAATACCTGTAAGACAAAGAACTATATATAGAGTGATAATTCACTGGTTAAGTAACAGAACACAAACATGTAATACCTGTAAGACAAAGAACTATCTCCATACAGAAAACGAATTCGATCTATGTCGTCAGCCAGTTGCGGATTCATGAGCTCAGAATTGGCCTGATCATCCTTGGGGAAAGAAACCACACCCAGCAGTTAATATATCTCTCTCTGTCTCTCTCTCTGGCTTAGACAACGTAATAATACCAGGATGCATTATATATTATTTAAAAATGAAAAATATTGTATAACCACTTTTAATGGGAGCAGGTCAACCCGCCTCCAAACCAAATTGCCCCCTACCAACTCGCCACAGCAGCTGATCAACTCGCCCTACACTGTTTAGTCAACTCGCCAAAAAAATATTACCGATTCGCCCATATTGGTCAACTCGCCACAGTGGTAGGTCAACTTGCCCCAGATGAACTTTATTTTGTTCAAAGTATAATATATTAGATTTGATGGAACTGCAATATATTTCATGCCAGAACATACACTGGGAATTTAAAAGTGTACCTTGTACGAGCAATGAACAGTTATTAAACTGTTTTCGTTTGCTGTAACCAGACCGGCACAGCTAAGGTAACTGGAGCTACTAAATATCAGTCAGCCAACCCATTCAAGGTGTTTGAAACATGCAAAATCCTTGTCGTGCAATAACAAGACTGCATGGATGACATCTGCAATGTTTAGTTTAATTGATTTGTTTTTCGACAATGACAAAACGTTAGAACTTCGGTTAATCAAGTGACCAAGAAGTCACACATTCCTATTTTTATAGCAATAAACACCCATGATCTTCAAGGCAGTACCGCAAAGTGTTTTTAAATCTTTATTGTACACTAATTAAGAAAA
This sequence comes from Gigantopelta aegis, assembly GCF_016097555.1. NCBI lineage: Eukaryota > Metazoa > Mollusca > Gastropoda > Neomphalida > Peltospiridae > Gigantopelta > Gigantopelta aegis. The sequence continues at coordinate 23,386,483 of NC_054700.1, read as the reverse complement.
TAAGGAACAAACTCACGTACACATAATTAAAGTAGGCCTAGCAGTTCATTACATACTAGATTATTGTTTATCCGATATTAGGATCTCCCGAATATAAAACCAGTTTTAATAAGTAATAGTAATAGCGGAGTTTAACTGTGGGCCTAATATTAGTAAATAAAATGACACCAAAGTTGTAGACGTTCATTTTTAATTTGTCACAGTTACTTACGGACAGTAAAGTTGATATTGGGGCGAGTTGTCCAAATACTGGGGCGAGTTGTCCCAATACTGGGGCGAGTTGACCAAACACTGGGGCGAGATGGTAATTTTTTAGGGGCAAATTGACTAAACAGTTTGGGACGAGTTGACCAACCGCTGGTGCGAGCTGGTAGGGGGCGACTTAGTTTTGGTGCGAGTTGACTAGCATTCTTTTTAATACATATACTCCAGCCGAAAACTTATATTAAACTGAGTCATGAAGTATTCAGTATTTACAACCATTTTTAGTAATTGTGTATTATTATGTTTTTGTAAAACATCAATTATGGCTATGTGTTCATGATCTCTGAAAGTAGTATAGGGGGCTATTTGAGAAAAGTAGGCGGCTTTATCTGCTGACTACAGTGTGACGTATATTGTAACAAGGTGCTCATTTTCTTTGAACCGGAACGACCAAACCGTAATACATGGTCAGAGCCATATCTCTGTACAATGCAGAGTCGAATGGGTATTTGGCAAAATAGTGGTTGATTCCATGACTCTCTGTCTAGTTTCTCGTCTATAAGACAGTCACTCCCGAGGAGATCCTTTACTGAAGATTTTATCCCTCCTGCTATGCCAAAAAAAGGACCATCTCTCCCAGACTAGTTTACCAATATCAAAACTAGCACCGCACAGAGCTCATTAGAGTAAGTGATGAAAGTAGGTAGATATTTGAGAAATATAGGCAGTTAAAATATCCAGTGAGTGCAATGAGGTATGTAACTGTAAGCTTGAAAAGTAGATATGGGAAGAAAAACAACTGCTGCAGCCTATGATTAATACTTTGCTATAGGACATGATCAGACAGTCATTTTGATTGACTAAGTGATTAAATTTTGTATTATTCAAGACAGTAACCAATACAGCTTTGAATTACCAGTTAAAGGGCTGTGGTTGGAATGGGAAAAACAAGTTCATTTATGGTGAACGATTCAGTGATCCATTACACATAATACGAGCACTCTACTACTGAGCTCTATCCTGGCCCCGCTGCAGTTCAAATATTTTATTTGTCCCATTTGTTCAAACTGTATTTAACCTAGAGTGTATATATTTAAAACATTTACAGAGAGATTTTTAAATGGCTATCCAACTTTTTCTAAAAAACGGTATTGTTCCTTGCAATATTTTTTTAAATTCCTTTCTTTCTTAATATTCCCCCTCACACCCACAAGGGGTAGTGATGGCGTCTCGTGGGACGAATGACAATTTTACCACCCACCCCCCGCCCTTGTGCTGTCATATTTCTGTTTTTCGTCTTGGATTTTAGCTTCATTTAGAGAATGTACAGAAATTAACGCCTGTCCCTGGTAAAAGCCTGGCAACAGACTAAATAACAACCTCTGTGGTATCATCTTGATCCGTAATACAATAATACACTTCATCATCATCATCATCAGCATCATCATCAGCAGCAGCAGCATCATCATCATCATCACAGTCAGATTCCTTGGACTCGGAATGTTCCGACTCATTGCAACATGTTGTTGTCAAACTGCAGCTGGTGTCTGTCTCATCCCCAGTGTCCTCGTTCATTTTCTGTCTACTTGGCAGCTCTTAAAACAACGATAATCTTGACACAATAACGTCAACAAACATTCAACTAAACATTGTTACAACAATGGTAAAACTCATTAAATATCAGACAGAGAGAGAGAGAGAGAGAGAGAGAGAGAGAGAGAGAGAGAGAGAGAGAGAGAGAGACAGAGAGACAGAGAGAGACAGAGACAGACAGACAGAGACAGAGAGGCAGAGGCGACATTTTTTTATCTCATAATAAGTTACCAAATGATTGACATCCAAGAGAGAGAGAGACTAAACAAAAAATCTCCCTCTTGTAGTATTGTAGAAATAAAACACAGTATAATTATAGCATTTCTGAGATGCTAGAAAACTATGTTTTCTCTCCTGGCTACCTTAATATGTGTATAAAAAAGCCAAAACCAAAACAACATCAGAAAACAAAAACTAAGCGTCATGACAACTCAATACAATATTATAAAGAATATACAAATAAAGAGACTGTGAACCCACTTTGTGTCCAATGCATATATTTAAAAATATTTTTTTCAATTAAAGCTTTTTTTTCTGTAAACTTGAGATAAATCCGTGTGAAAGCAATAAATATTTTTTTAAATTTTCTTTTATTCCCCCACCCAGCGCCTAAAATAACAACAAACAAACAAAAGAAAGAAAGAAGCAAAAACACACCCACCCCAAAAAACAAAAACAACCAAACCCCCCCCCCCCCCCAAAAAAAAAAAAACCCCACAACCAAAACAAAACAAACAAAAAAACCCCCAAAGGGAATCAAACCCAGTTCAGCTAAATATTTTACTTTACAAAGTCCCACTTGAAAATAAAACATTGCAAAATAATGTATTTTGTTTCTTTTAAAATTAACATACATATTTGCGATTGTAATTGTAACAAATTATTTTAGTGGATCGTACAGTTGATCATTTAAAGTAATTATATAATTTTATCCAAAAAATTGATTCCGTGATGTTAATATATAGCCTATTCAGCATATTAGTCTAGGGAGTTATGTTCATTTTTTGAAGTTTGCATTTTTTTTTGTTGCTCAAGTTAATAAAATTTTGGTCATATGTTCCCATGACCTTCCTGAACTAGAAATCCATTGGTAGCATTTTTTCTGACCACTATCATGTCAGCCATCTTGAAATTCAAAATGGCCGTCATTTTCATATAATTTCTTTATATATCTCCACTCCCATTTAACATAGAAACATATTTTTGGGGTCTGTTTAAACATATTATGTTTGTGAAATAAAAAAAAAAAAATATTATTCATCTCATATCTTAAAATTAAAGATGGATGTCATTCCATTATATATTTTTCTCTCTATCTTTACTCCCATTAAACACAGAAACATAATTTGGGTGTCAGTTTACACCTATGAGCTCAGATGATTATTTTGTAAAAAGGAAAATTGATGTCTGATCTTGGCAGCCATCTTGAAATTCAAAATGGCTACCACTTTAATATATTGTTTCAAATATCTCAACTTCCGGTTAACGTGGAAGCATAATTTTTTGTCTATGTACATTTCTGTATTCCATGCATTGGATGGTTTTCATTTATATAGTCATTGAATCGTGAAAACAACCTTGAAAATCAAAATGGCCGCCGTTTTAATACATTTGTCTTATATCTCAACTCATGGTTAATGGAGAAGCACAATTTTGTTGTCTAGATGTATATTTCATTGGTCAGTGAATCTAATTCTTTAAATTTATAGTCATCCAATTATGGCAAACATCTTAAACTTCAAAATGGCAGCCATATGGAAATTCAAAATGGCCACCAATGTAATCATTTGGCAAATACTTTTTCTCCTAGTCTATATACAAATACAACTTTTGTGTTCATTAGTACATTTTTAGATTAAATAATTTTAATATTGCAATACTAATGACAAACTAATGAAATAAAGGAACATACCAACTGTCAGTTGTAATTCATAATGGCATATTAGGCATCTACTTCATCTGTAATAGTATGCATATTGCAGCAGTCCTCATCAGTTTCACGCTTGCAACGCTCTGTACATTGAAGGTTGTGTCACTTACACTAAATTACAGTACATCTATCTGAACACTTACTGACACCACAGTTGCATCTGGTGCAGCTAGCACCTCCAACAGCAGTCACACATATACCAACCCCCTTGACCCAACCAAGTTTGCATGGATCAAGAATGTCCAGATGTAACATGGCATCTTGAGCTCAGAAATGTGCTTGGAGCTGTGCTCTTTGGATATGCTGTTTTAATACCCTAGATGTAGGTGGCAGTGTTTCCACATTTTGGTTTGGTGATGGTTTCTTCAACTTCTTTCATCTTAGAGTAGCTGCATCAGTTGTAGAAATTACCCTTTTGCTTGGTTCCATGCTGTAAAATCTTCACATCACCGATTCCAACCTGAATTTGGTGTTACTTATATATGGAGCTTTCGTGAATACATTGAATTATCTTTATTGATGTTCACCATCACCAACTGTCCTGTTGTGTCATATTCAGTTACAGCATGAACATCTGGTAATCTGAGTCTATCTCTGGATACAGTTCATTGTACAATGTTTGCAGGTTGATTTGGTTGTGATTTACATATAATTATTTGTGTAACCTAATAGTGATAAAAATCCAACAGTCTGTGTCTTTGATGTAGAAATCCACCTCATTGCCTGGCCCGATTACTTCACGAGTACGAGGAACCATGAGCATGTCTGCTTCTTCCTGTGTACTGACACGTGGTTGGATGGTATTTTACTACATATTGTGTGGTGTTTGTGACTGTAACTAGCGTTTTACATCGATACATAACTTTATATGCCAGATGTATTATCAGATGATCATTTGTATATCTAATTGATGTCATTGATAGGAGTAGGCTTTCGCATGTGTCACTGTCACATCATGACCTGCAATAGTTTTTGATATTGTAGCGCTCAGATAGCTTCGAAAATCTGTAGCCTGGTTAGTGGAAATATCTGATGTCATCTTTCATACATATTATTGTGTTAAAAAATAAATCTTACACCCATGTAACCATCTAACAGTGAATCAAAGCATGCAGGAAATGCTTCTATTCACTGACAACATACATGGCAGATTAGAAGTGAATTTCTGCACCAGACACAGACTTAGTTCGTTTCCTGAGAAGATCACACACACTGATCCCAATAATTATCGGTACACACATAAGTTGCAACCAGATAAACATGCAACTAACTGATGATGCTCTGGGTTCAGAAAGAAAATCAACATTACTAGGGTTGCATGTAGTAACTGGATGTGACACAACAGGACGAATTGATGGTATGTGCAAAAAAACTGAAGAAGTTATTGAATGTATTTGGGAAAGATCCACTGGCTATATTTGAAGCTCTTGAAATTACTGATGAATCATACAAAGAGGTCAGTACTCCATGGTACTAAGCTCAAAGGTCATTTGTACACTTGATGCAGCTATTCTGAGAGGATATAAGTTCAAGACACCATCACCAAACCAAAGTGTGGAAACCCTGCCAAATATCTAATAACAGCATACCCAAAGAGCATATCTCCTAGCAAATATCCTAGCTTTTTATTCCATGCTACATCCAGTGATCTAGACCCATGGTTGGATCAAGGAGGATATATTTGTAAATGTGGTTGAAGGTGCAAGCTGCACCAGAGGCTGTGATAGAACTGATCAGATGCAACTGTGGTATTAGTAAATGTTCAGGTAGGTGAACCTGTAAGGAATACAACCTGCAATGTACAGAACTCTACAAGTGGTGATGGTTGCTGCAATACACATGCCATTACAGACGAAGTAGATGCCTAATCAGGGGTCACAATGGAAAATAATTAATTTTAGTCAATTTTCAGATACATGTATGTAGTATATTTCTTTAGGAATTATTAAAAAGTGGCTAATTTAAACAACATTCTATTAGCCAGATACTAAATGGGTGAACCCTGCTAATGTGTCATTGTGAATTACAGTTTACAATTGGTCTGTTCCTCTATTTCATTAGTTTAAAATCTAGAACATGAAAGTCACTAGTAATGCAATATTTTAATTATTTCACATAAAATGTATGTGGACTAGGAGGAAAAGTATTTGCCAAATGATAAAATTGGAGGCCATTTTGAATCTTCATATGGCTGCCATTTTGAATCTTAACATGGTTTCATGACTGGAGGATGGCTATAAAAATGTCACCCTTTAATTCATTGATCCTAAAAAATGTACAGACAAAACTAATTGTGCTTCTGCCTTAACCGGAAGTTAAGATTTATTAAAAATACATTTAAATGGTGGCCATTTTGAATTTCACGATGGCTGCCACAATTGGATGACTATAGAAATGTCATGAATAAATTCATGGCTACATAAATGTACATATAGATAAAAATATTGTGTTTCTATGTTAACCGAGAGTTGAGATATATGGAAAAATATATTAAAATGGTGGCCATTTTGAATTTCAAGATCGATGCTTAGGTCAGACAACAATTTTAGTTTTCACAACTTCATTCACTAAGCTCATAAATGTAAACAGATACCTAAAGTGTTGCTGTGGATCACCTGTGAGTAAATATATATAAGAATATTTAATTAGCGGCCATTTTGAATTTCAAGATGGCTGCCATGACTAAATGACTAAATAAAATGTTATCAGCGAGTTCACTGACCTAAAAAGATATAAATAGACACAAGAATTGTGTTTCTGTGTTAACTGGGAGTCAAAATATATGTAAAATATCCCCAAAGTATGGCCATTTTGAATTTCAAGATGGCCGCCATGATCAAATGACTGAAAAAACATGCTACCAATGGATTTCTAATTCTGGATAGTCTTAAGAATAAAAAGAAATACATTTTACTGACTTGAGCCAAAAAAAAAAAATGCAAATATCCATAACTGCCTGGACTATATAGGCCAAAAAATATACATCGCGAAAAAAGCGTTTGTCATGATGAAATTTACTCGTAGAATGCAGAAAATTGCATTTCAGGACATCTATTTTCAAAGCAGTATCCCAGGATTTTATAATTGTGAGGGGGTGGTGTGAGGTGGGGTGATGTCACAAACTCCTAAAAAAGGCAGGTTTTGCGTTTGCCGAAGACAAATAAGTCGGGCTTTCAAAGAGCTCGAGATCTGTAGGTGGCGAGGGGGGAGGGGGTCTGGAATATGTTCCCGAGACATTTTTTAAAAGATAGTTTGTTTTTAAAGTTTGTTTTTGTTTAACAACACCACTGGAGCACATTGATTTATTAATCATCGGCTATTGGATGTCATTTTGACATATAGTCTTAGAGAAGAAAGCCGCTACATTTTTCTATTATCAGCAAGGGATATTTTATATGCACCATCCAACAGATAGAATAGCACATACCACGGCCTTTGATATACCAGTCGTGGTGTACTGGCCGGAACGAGAAAAAGCCCAATGGGCCTACCAATGGGGATCGATCCCACACCGACCGCGCACCATGCGAGCGCTTTACCATAGGGCTACGTCCCGCCCCATTTTTAAAAATAGATGCTTAGAGACGGGTTTTTTAGTGCTGTATATTGTGGACGATGAATTAAAAAAGAGAACTTCAAAAGGGCGGAGAGTAAGATGGTGACGGGACCCCAGTAACCTATGTCTGAAGTATTTGACCACACCCTTTCCATCTCGCGTAGAGCTCTTCGCGTCTAACGATTAGTGGGTCTAAAGACGTATTCGCCTTTGAATATAAATTATAAGTATTACTGTCATTTCAACAACTAAAATTCAACCAGTGTAATGCATTTGTCCTATTTTTAGTGATTGTGATTTAAGTGGTATTACAGCTTTCAGTGATTCTCACGTTGGATTCCATGTAATTTAAGTGGTTTTCGAGATTCCTAGAAGAAGAAGTGTGTGTGTTTATGTGTTTATGGGGGTGGGTGGGTGGGGGGGGGGGGGGGGGGGTGGTGTTGGTGGTGTTAGCATTCTCAATAAGCAACTTTATATGTTAATATGCAGTTAATATGCACATGAATCCACTGGTATTGCAGTTTAAATCCTTCCTTAAAACCGTTTATCAATTCTTCGGTCACCTGTTTATTAGGGTATTCTACTACCATTGACCTCAAAACGGTAATATTAATGGGAGATTTCCCTATTTCTAAAAGTTATTAGGGTATTCTACTACCACTGACCTCAAAACGGTAATATTAATGGGAGATTTCCCTATTTCTAAAAGGCCTTTAAGATTAGTTGAGCTATGGATTCGATCTGTCTTTGTTCTTGTTTTAGGAAAGAATGAATCTGAGCGAAAGGACGAATTTGCTTAAGAACATAACTGAGATGGATGGGAGCCCTGACATTTCATACAAACATGCCTCAATTTACATTTTTGACCCCAATGACAATCCCTGGTATTAAAGTCCCAACAAACTTTTGAATCATATTTATTTGGAACTGACGACCCTACTACCACTGGAGAAGTGTCACTTGAAGATAAAGGCATTTAAGCCCTACTAACAGTGTAACACCCAGGACTAGACATTTATTTCAGCCCAGGAATTGCTTGGGTACTTTTCTGCCTCAGCCTGCATTTCTTATCATATATTATCCAACCTATATTTTAAAATTGCATGGCTGCTGATAAGACTGTATGCATATATGCTATTAATTCCTGATGTCGATCAGGAAAATAGGTAAATACTCGTATATACAGAGAAAGCTGTTGTCCATTCCACTATGCTGTTAATAGATTTTTGTTGGGGGACTCGCTTTGAAATTTGTTGCATCCCATGTTCATTGACAAAGAATGTATCCGGCCCTTAAAGCTCAGAGGACATAACTTCTGACGCACCCCTCCCAAATTTACAAATTAACCTCGCCATATCTTTTCTTTCATGGCTGTTTGCACAAATGCACCAATGTTATCAGTGGAATTTCACTGATTTGTCATACTTATAGGCCTACTATACTGAACACCAAAAGAAACTATACATTTTATAAAATGACGTGAACCAATTTCATGGTTTCCTACAGCAATATGTCATTCAGACCACCCTGCAAAAGTTGCAAACAATCAGGCGTAAAATGACCAGGTTCGGAAAACCGCTTATGCACAAAATGCACGTGCACGGTTTGAAATATGAAATATGCAAGTGACTAATTCATACTGATTTAACTGGTAAATGATAGCCATTGAGAAAACTTTAAAAACATTTCACATATTGGGAACTGATAAATGGCTAGGCTCAACCAAATTCAGCGCGAACGCGCAATAGGCATGCTTCACCAGACCTGTCACTGATTGAACACCTTTGGGATGAACTGAATAGGAGGGTGAGACGTAACGATCAACCCCACACCCTGCCTGCATTACAAAGAGCATTGGAATGTGAATGGGAGAACTTTCCAGCAAATTTGATTCAACATCAAGTTAACTCCATGCGGCGACGTCTAACGCATTAATTCGAGCTAACGGCGGACATACGCGATATTAAAGACACAGGAGCACTTGTTTAATTGACTTCCAACTGTTCGTATGCAATTTACCTTTTAAGTTTGCATCGATATTTTTAGTTTGTCAAATGTATTACGTTTTACATTTTTGTTTTTACCCCCTATTAATTTTCGACATGAATAACTGTTCTTCTCTTCTTCTTTTCGTTTGCTTGTTGACTACACGTCGAGGCCAGCAGTGACTATGAACGATACTGTTCTTTGTAGATCACTTCCTGTGTAGTACAGCTTCTTCTGGAGAGTTGTTGTAGTTATACAGGTAGTCTCCCTCAGCTGCTGTAGGTTTATGCAGTCTTGGATGACATGTTCAGTCGTCTGTTCTGCTTCTCCACAGGAGCACATGGAAGAAGGTACCAGCCGGAACCTCTTTATGTGCATATGCTGGTTCAGCCTGTTGTGTCCAGTCCTTAGTCAGAAAATGATGACCTGTTCCTGACGGGACTGCAGGTAATAATCATTGATTTGTTTGGGAGGTCTATAGAGAGATTTAATATGGGATTTCATCTCTTCGTATGTCACCCAGTTATCCTCCTGTTCTTTAGCTGCACCCAGTTTTGCCAGTCTGTCTGCACTTTCATTTCCTGGTATGCCACATTGAGCAGGGATCCGTTGTAACACGACTTGGTTGACAATGCTGATAAGATGTAGGGCTTCTGAAAGTCTGTCAAGCTTGTTGTTTTCAAGAGCCTGGAGCCAGGAAGACGACATGTGAGCAGTTCTCCTCTTTGGTGCTGATGATGTGGGCAGCATGAATGAGAGCCTCAACCTCTGCAGCATAGTTTGTGCAGTGTTTCCCTGTAGGAAAATGTGCCTTCTCTCAGTAGCCACTAGAGTCCATGATGTAGATTCCAGCCCCTCCGTTTTCCACTGCATTTGTTGCAGATCCATCAGTATATACCTGTGTCCATGATGTCTCTGGGTACTGTTCCTCAATCATGGCCAGTGTCAGGGCTTATTTGTATGGTTCACTGTGTTCCTCTCCAGGGGTGAGGTGTTGGACAACTGTGCAGATCTTTACATTATCCAGTTGTGGTTCCCATGGTGGGATGCAACTGACAGTACTAACTTGATGGATTTTATCTGGGAGTTGTCCCCCTTATGGGGGTAGACCTCATTACTCCAGTTATTATCCTGAGTGCTTGGTTTGGAACCCTGTCTAGTTTTTGTTGATGTGACTTTGCTGCTGTTGACCATGCACTGGATCCGTACTCAAGATGTGGTCTGATTGCTCCTTGGTAGACTCTTTTTAGTATGCTATGATCAGAACCCCACTTGGTACCAGCTAGTTTTCTCATTATGGCAAGTTTTCTTTGAGCTTTGGCCTCGGCTTTCTGCACTTGTGGTTTCCAAGTCTGTCTGTTGTCAAAAGTGACCCCCAGGTATGTCTACTGGTCCTCATACTGGAGAGGCATGTCATCAAGTTTGAGGTTTCCTGCTTCCTGCTTTGTGGAGTAATAAAAGAGTGGCAGCTGACTTGTCTTTGTTGATGGTCATGCACCAGTCTCGAGTCCAAGATGTAACATTGTCAAGGGCAAGCTGCATGCGGTATGTTGCTGTTATTGCATACTCCTCCGAGCACTACAAAACTAGGTCATCTGCATATAGTGCTGCGTGTATCCCTTTGGGTAGTTGTGTGACCAGGTCATTGATGAAGATGATGAAGAGAGTAGGTGACAGTACTCCTCCCTGGGGTACTCCATGGCGTATGAGTACTTTCTTGCTGTATTGACCATCTACCATTACTCTCGCCCTTCGGTTGTGAAGATAAGACATGGTCCACCTAAACATGTTGCCACATATACCGTTTTTTTCTAGCTTTGCTAGCAAGCCATCTTTCCAGACCTTGTCAAAGGCCTTTTGAAGATCGATGATGGAGGCAAGAACCGTCTGTGCTTGGAAAGCATCTCGATTACTTGTGACAGGTAGGTGGCCTGGTCTTCTGTGCTGCGGAATTGTCTAAATCCTGCCTGTTCTTGAGTGATGATGTTCTCAGTGTCAAGGAACTGTTGAAGTCAATGGTTAATGATGCGCTCTAGGGTCTAGCAGACACAGCTAGTTAGGCTGATGAGTCTGTAGCTGCTTGCCTTTTATTTGTTTTTAAATGTTTTCAGTATGGGTATCATCACAACCTCTTTCCAGATTTGTGGCACCTTGCCTTCAGACCTCATAGGTTGAAAATGTCCAACAGCTTGGATCACGCAGTATTGCCTTGGTGTTTCAGCATTTCATTAGTAATACCATCCAGTCCTGGAGATCTCTTATTTTTTAAAATTGTAAATGTTTGAGGGCATTTTCAAGTTCTGGTAGAGTCATACTATTCGTCATGGAATCTTGCAGGGTAGCCCTACTTGTCGTTTCTTTTTGTTCTCTTCGTGCTTCTTTCGTCTGAGTTGTTGTGATGGTAATGTCAATTTTCTTTGCATAGGTCTTTGCTAAAGGGTCAGCAGATTTCTTACCCGTGAGTATATTTCCATCCTCCATTAGAGTGATCTTCTGTCCCTGGGATTCTTCCTCATTTAGTTGTTTTTTAAGTTTCCATAATTTGGTGCTGTCCTTTTCAAGGTTGAGTGCAGCAGTTTTGTCTCTCTAGCTTTTTCTTTTGAATTCAATCTTGGTTCTGAGGTATATGGCTTTAGTATGCTGGAGCTTTAGGTTGTTGTTTTGGCTTGGGTTGGACACTTCCCTTACCCGGGTCAGTTAATCATGTGCCATTTGAATTTATTTTTTTATTCCAGTAAGAATCATATACTTTCCTAACTTCTTGAGATATTTTCTTTGGCAGCTTTAATAATTTGGAGGTTGAATTCCTTCACTACAGTGTCTATGCTCCTTCCCTGCACTTCAATTTCTTTGGTCAACTCATTCGTGTGAAGCTTTTTTGTAGTTCCATCTTGAGGACTTTGAAACTGTATGGATTTTGCTATCAACTTAAGGTTAGGAGGACCGGTCGATGGTCACTTCCCCCTAGCTGTGGTTCTACTTCTTGACTAATGACTCTATGGATATCGTCAGTACAGAAGGCAAGGTCAGGGGAGGTTGTGGAATGCCAACGCCCGGAATAGAATGTTGGTTGATCAAGTGGGTCATTGATGAGATTATGGTTCTTTCCATCCTGCCATCTTTCTATCTCCTCTCCTCTTTTGTCAGTGTTGTAACCCCAGCTCTGGGATTGGCTGTTGAAGTCTCCAACAAGTAGGAAGTTACTGTCTGATGTCTTGATATCATACTGTTGTTCTAGTAATCCACATTTAATGGAATTTGCTTAAGTGTTTTGTTTGATAATGAAATCTGGTTTGCTATAACAAATGTTATGATTTTTTGTGTACTGCGAGAATAAATCTCAACAACATTCCGTGTATAGTTTCTTTTGGCGTTCAGTATAGTATTTCCAACACCCAGGGACGGGTCGATGGCTGGACAGCCCATGCGCACCGCATGAATACCCCGAATTATATATATATATATATATATATATATATATATATATGTACTCTTCAAAAAACGTAGGGGAACCTGGAATATTAAATGTTAGACAGAACATACGTTTTGACCACAGACATCCTAGTAAAGAACGTTCAGGTCTGTTTGTCAACACATCGAAACACATTCCATAGTTTGCACATGCATCACACAGTTTCCCCGTACACGTGCGTGGGCTTTCTCGATTTTGACCAGTTTATTACCCCAGCGGTCACTCATAACAGGGAAAATAAAAATCATAATTTCTCACTAAGAAATTATGATGCATTGGTCTAACGAACAATACTATTGGACAATTTGACGCTTACAAACCAATGACTTTGTCGGTACTAAATATGACGTCATCACGATTTGACAAACACACAAAATGACGTCATGTAGTTTAAAGAGTTTGCCTTTACGGGTCTCTGTTTTTGGTGTTAAATTAATAACAAAATATCATTTTAATGCAATTCATTATAAATTTGGAAGCAGAATAAAGAGAACTTGTGTTTTTAAAAATTATCTATGAACGTGATTAAATTACAACGTTATAGTAATTCTCAGAACAGTGCGTAAAGTGGCTTACATCTTCCTATACAGGTTGGCCTTCGTGCATGTGCGTCGAAATTAAAGGCTTTTAGAGAAAAATAGCTGAGGTAATAAAGAGAATAACAGACTCGGTACCAGTTATTATCAAATTTATGTCCCGAGTGAAATAATTTTCACTTGTCACTCGCTAAAGCTCGTGACAACTGAAAATTATTTCACTCGGGACATAAATTTGATAATAACTGGTAACTCGTTTATTATCCTCTATTTATTTTGCGCAATAATATATACGAGTGGTATGTTTTTTTCGCAAAATAAACGAGTGCAATAAATAGGAAGCGAAAACAACATAAGTGAAGTTCTGTATTTATTACATACCTACTTTTATGTTTTACAAAAATAGTTTTTAATTTAACGTCATAACAACACTGTTAAATTATGATCAAAACTCCTTTCATGGAGTTACTTAATGTTTGGGGGGTCGACCCCCCCCCCCCCCCTGCTCAAGGCGAAAAAAAAAATCATATTCCCCCGGACCCCCCGCCACGGGCTTCGCGCCTGCGGCGCTCGCGGTGTCGGGCTTCGCCACACACCTCGACCCCCTCCTGCAACATTTCCTGCACACGCCCCTGGTGCTGTAAAAGGTTTGCCATCATAAAATCTACATTTATCTCGGGTCACAACCTAGGTGGACCTTTTGACCAAGCTACTGAAAATGTTAAAGTCGATATTAAATGTGTTGCCCACTTCGAAATTCGCGCAATGTTTTCCATTTGTCCTGTAGTCAGTCTTGACTGTTTAACTCAAAATGAACCATGTCCGCGTACCTATAAAACATTAATAAAAAAGGGAAATCCCAATCCTCCATCTACTCTCTATCTTTATGGAAATCGTAAAT